>NW_027278627.1:0-156242 GCF_030028105.1 Mobula birostris
CATTAGGTTTGCAGCATGTACTTTGGTGTAAAATTGAAATGTATACTCTATGTATTATCTAACCATTGTATCCCCTGAGTTAACAACTTTTTTGTGTTGATGTGTAGAGCCATGAGACAACTTTCAAACAGCTCAGAAACATGTGGGAAGTTAACTTAATATGTATCCATCTGGTTTGCACTCTGCATTTTGTTGGAAAATTGAAATTTATACCATCTTAATGTCAGAACATAGTATGCACTGAGAAAGTAACTTTTTTGTCTTGATGAATAGAGCCATGAAACAACTTTCAGACATCTCAGAATCATGTGGGAAGTTACCCTAATTTGTTTCCATTAGGTTTGCAGTAAGTGCTTTGTGTAATATTGAAATGTATACTATTTGTATTGTCTAAGCATTGCATGCACTGAGATAACAACTTTTTTGTGTTGATGTGTGCAGCCATCAAACAACTTTCAAACTACTCATAAACATTTGGGAAGTTAACCTAAGTTGTTTCCATTAGGTTTGCAGTCAGGACTTTAGAGTACATTTGAAATCTATACTACATTTATGTCAAAGCATTCTATACACTGAGAAATCAACCTTTTTTATTTTCATGTTCGCAGGTATGAAACAACTTTCAGACATCTCAGAATCATGTGGGAAGTTAACCTAAGGTGTTTCCATTAGGTTTGCAGTAAGTGCTTTGGTGTAAAATTGAGATGTATACCATTTGTATTGTCTAAGCATTGTATGCCCTGAGTTAACAACTTTTTGTGTTGTTGTGTGGAGCCTTGAGACAACTTTCAAACAGCTCAGAAACATGTGGGAAGTTAACTTAATATGTATCCATCTGGTTTGAACTCTGCATTTTGTTTGAAAATTGTAATGTATACCACCTTAATGTTAGAACATAGTATGCACTGAGAAAGTAACTTTTTTGTCTTGATGAACAGAGGCATGAAACAACTTTCAACCTACTCATACTCATGTGGGAAGTTAACCTAAGGTGTTTCCATTAGGTTTGCAGTAAGTGCTTTGGTGTAAAATTGAAATGTATACTATTTGTATTGTCTAAGCATTGCATGCACTGAGATAACAACTTTTTTGTGTTGACGTGTACAGCCATGAAACGACTTTCAAACTACTCATATTCATGTGGGAAGTTCCCCTAAGGTGTTTCCATTAGGTTAGCAATCAGGACTTTTGAGTAGAATTGAAATGTATACTATTTGTATTGTAAAAGCATTGTATGCACTGAGAAAACAACTTTTTTGTCTTGATGTTCAGAGCCATAATACAACTTTCAAACAACTCAGAAACATGTGGGAAGTTAACCTAAGTTGTTTCCATTAGGTTTGCAGCATGTACTTTGGTGTAAAATTGAAATGTATACTCTATGTATTATCTAACCATTGTATCCCCTGAGTTAACAACTTTTTTGTGTTGATGTGTAGAGCCATGAGACAACTTTCAAACAGCTCAGAAACATGTGGGAAGTTAACTAAATATGTTTCCATCTGGTTTGCCCTCTGCATTTTGTTGGAAAATTGAAATGTATACCATCTTAATGTCAGAACATACTATGCACTCAGAAAGTAACTTTTTTGTCTTTATGTTCACAGTATGAAAGAACTTTCAGACATCTCAGAATCATGTGGGAAGTTAACCAAAGGTGCTTCCATTAGGATTGCAGTCAGGACTTTTGAGTACAATTGAAATGTATACTACTTTTATGTCAAAGCATTCTATTCACTGAGAAATCGACTTTTTTATCTGTATGTTCACAGGTTTGAAACAACTTTCAGACATCTCAGAATCAGGTGGGAAGTTAACCTAAGGTGTTTCCATTAGGTTTGCAGCATGTACTTTGGTGTAAAATTGAAATGTATACTCTGTATTATCTAACCATAGTATGCCCTCAGTTAACAACTTTTTTGTGTTGATGTGTAGAGCCATGAGACAACTTTCAAACAGCTCAGAAACATGTGGAAGTTAACTTAATATGAATCCATCTTGTTTGCCCTCTGCATTTTGTTGGAAAATTCAAATGTATACCATCTTAATGTCAGAACATAGTATGCACTGAGAAAGTAACTTTTTTGTCTTGATGAACAGAGCCATGAAACAACTTTCAAACATCTCAGAATCATGTGGGAAGTTACCCTGAGGTGTTTCCATTAGGTTTGCAGTAAGTGCTTTGGTGTAAAATTGAAATGTATACTATTTGTATTCTCTAAGCATTGCAAGCACTGAGAAAACAACTTTTTTGTGTTGATGTGTACAGCCATGAAACAACTTTCAAACTACTCATAAACATGTGGAAAGTTAACCTAAGGTGTTTCCATTAGGTTTGCAGTCATGACTTTTGAGTACAATTGAAATGTATACTACATTTATGTCAAAGCATTCTATTCACTGAGAAATCAACTTTTTTGACTTATGTTCACAGGTATGAAAGAAATTTCAGACATCTCAGAATCATGTGGGAAGTTAACCTAAGGTGTTTCCATTAGGTTTGCAATCAGGACTTTTGAGTAGAATTGAAATGTAAACTATTTGTATTGTAAAAGCATTGTATGCACTGAGAAAACAACTTTTTTGTCTTGATGTTCAGAGCCATAATACAACTTTCAAACAACTCAGAAACATGTGGGAAGTTGACCTAAGTTGTTTCCATTAGGTTTGCAGCATGTACTTTGGTGTAAAATTGAAATGTATACTCTATGTATTATCTAACCATAGTATGCCCTGAGTTAACAACTTTTTTGTGTTGATGTGTAGAGCCATGAGACAACTTTCAAACAGCTCAGAAACATGTGGGAAGGTAACTTAATATGTATCCATCTGGTTTGCACTCTGCATTTTGTTGGAAAATTGAAATATATACCATCTTAATGTCAGAACATAGTATGCACTGAGAAAGTAACTTTTTTGTCTTGATGAATAGAGCCATGAAACAACTTTCAGACATCTCAGAATCATGTGGGAAGTTACCCTAATTTGTTTGCATTAGGTTTGCAGTAAGTCCTTTGGTGTAAAATTGAAATGTATACTATTTGTATTGTCTAAGCATCGTATGCCCTGAGTTAACAACTTTTTTGTGTTGATGTGTAGAGCCATGAGACAACTTTCAAACAGCTCAGAAACATGCGGGAAGTTAACTTAATATGTATCCATCTGGTCTGCCCTCTGCATTTTGTTGGAAATTTGAAATGTATACCACCTTAATGTCAGAACATAGTATGCACTGAGAAAGTAACTTTTTTGTCTTGATGATCAGAGCCATGAAAGAACTTTCAAAAATCTCAGAATCATGTGGGAAGTTAACCAAAGGTGTTTCCATTAGGATTGCAGTCTGGACTTTTGAGTACAATTGAAATGTATGCTACTTTTATGTCAAAGCATTCTATTCACTGAGAAATCAACTGTTTTATCTTTATGTTCACAGGTTTGAAACAACTTTCAGACATGTCAGAATCAGGTGGGAAATTAACCTAAGGTGTTTCCATTAGGTTTGCTGTAAGTGCTTTGGTGTAAAATTGAGATGTATACTATTTGTATTGTCTAAGCATTGCATGCCCTGAGTTAACAACTTTTTTGTGTTGATGTGTACAGCCGTGAAACAACTTTCAAACTGCTCATAATCATGTGGGAAGTTAACCTAAGGTGTTTCCATTAGATTTGCAATCAGGACTTTTGAGTACAATTGAAATGTATAGTATTTGTATTGTAAAAGCATTGTATGCACTGAGAAACAACTTTTTTTTCTTTATGTTCACAGGTATGAAAGAACTTTCAGACATCTCAGAATCATGTGGGAAGTTAACCTAAGGTGTTTCCATTAGGTTTGCAGTAAGTGCTTCGGTGTAAAATTGATATGTATACTATGTGTATTGTCTAAGCATTGCATGCACTGAGATAACAACTTTTTTGTGTTGATGTGTAATGCAATGAAACAACTTTCAAACTACTCATAATCATGTGGGAAGTTAACCTAAGGTGTTTCCATTAGGTTTGCAGTCAGGACTTTAGAGTACATTTGAAATCTATACTACATTTATGTCAAAGCATTCTATACTCTGAGAAATCAACCTTTTTTATCTTCATGTTCGCAGGTATGAAACAACTTTCAGACATCTCAGAATCATGTGGGAAGTTAACCTAAGGTGTTTCCATTAGGTTTGCAGTAAGTGCTTTGGTGTAAAATTGAGATGTATACCATTTGTATTGTCTAAGCATTGTATGCCCTGAGTTAACAACTTTTTTGTGTTGATGTGTGGAGCCATGAGACAACTTTCAAACAGCTCAGAAACATGTGGGAAGTTAACTTAATATGTATCCATCTGGTTTGCACTCTGCATTTTGTTGGAAAATTGTAATGTATACCACCTTAATGTTACAACATAGTATGCACTGAGAAAGTAACTTTTTTGTCTTGATGAACAGAGGCATGAAACAACTTTCAACCTACTCATACTCATGTGGGAAGTTAACCTAAGGTGTTTCCATTAGGTTTGCAGTAAGTGCTTTGGTGTAAAATTGAAATGTATACTATTTGTATTCTCTAAGCATTGCATGCACTGAGATAACAACTTTTTTGTGTTGATGTGTAGAGCCATGAAACAACTTTCAAACAGCTCAGAAACATGTGGGAAGGTAACTTAATATCTATCCATCTGGTTTGCACTCTGCATTTTGTTGGAAAATTGAAATTTATACCATCTTAATGTCAGAACATAGTGTGCACTGAGAAAGTAACTTTTTTGTCTTGATGAATAGAGCCATGAAACAACTTTCAGACATCTCAGAATCATGTGGGAAGTTAACCTAATTTGTTTCCATTAGTTTGCAGTAAGTGCTTTAGTGTAAAATTGAAATGTATACTATTTATATTGTCTAAGCATTGCATGCACTGAGATAACAACTTTTTTGTGTTGATGTGTACAGCAATGAAACAACTTTCAAACTACTCATAAACATGTGGGAAGTTAACCTAAGTTGTTTCCATTAGGTTTGCAGTCAGGACTTTAGAGTACATTTGAAATCTATACTACATTTATGTAAAAGCATTCTATACACTGAGAAATCAACCTTTATTAACTTCATGTTTACAGGTATGAAAAAACATTCAGACATCTCAGAATCATGTGGGAAGTTAACCTAATGTGTTTCCATTAGGTTTGCAGTAAGTGCTTTGGTGTAAAATTGAGATGTATACCGTTTGTATTGTCTAAGCATTGTATGCCCTGAGTTAACAACTTTTTTGTGTTGATGTGTGGAGCCATGAGACAACTTTCAAACAGCTCAGAAACATGTGGGAAGTTAACTTAATATGTATCCATCTGGTTTGCACTCTGCATTTTGTTGGAAAATTGTAATGTATACCACCTTAATGTTAGAACATAGTATGCACTGAGAAAGTAACTTTTTTGTCTTGATGAACAGAGGCATGAAACAACTTTCAACCTACTCATACTCATGTGGGAAGTTAACCTAAGGTGTTTCCATTAGATTTGCAATCAGGACTTTTGAGTACAATTGAAATGTATAGTATTTGTATTGTAAAAGCATTGTATGCACTGAGAAAACAACTTTTTTGTCTTGATGTTCAGAGCCATAATACAACTTTCAAACAACTCAGAAACATTTGGGAAGTTAACCTAAGTTGTTTCCATTAGGTTTGCAGCATGTACTTTGGTGTAAAATTGAAATGTATACTCTATGTATTATCTAACCATTGTATCCCCTGAGTTAACAACTTTTTTGTGTTGATGTGTAGAGCCATGAGACAACTTTCAAACAGCTCAGAAACATGTGGGAAGTTAACTTAATATGTATCCATCTGGTTTGCACTCTGCATTTTGTTGGAAAATTGAAATTTATACCATCTTAATGTCAGAACATAGTATGCACTGAGAAAGTAACTTTTTTGTCTTGATGAATAGAGCCATGAAACAACTTTCAGACATCTCAGAATCATGTGGGAAGTTACCCTAATTTGTTTCCATTAGGTTTGCAGTAAGTGCTTTGGTGTAAAATTGAAATGTATACTATTTGTATTGTCTAAGCATTGCATGCACTGAGATAACAACTTTTTTGTGTTGATGTGTACAGCCATGAAACAACTTTCAAACTACTCATAAACATTTGGGAAGTTAACCTAAGTTATTTCCATTAGGTTTGCAGTCAGGACTTTAGAGTACATTTGAAATCTATACTACATTTATGTCAAAGCATTCTATACACTGAGAAATCAACCTTTTTTATCTTCATGTTCGCAGGTATGAAACAATTTTCAGACATCTCAGAATCATGTGGGAAGTCAACCTAAGGTGTTTCCATTAGGTTTGCAGTAAGTGCTTTGGTGTAAAATTGAGATGTATACCATTTGTATTGTCTAAGCATTGTATGCCCTGAGTTAACAACTTTTTTGTGTTGATGTGTGGAGCCATGAGACAACTTTCAAACAGCTCAGAAACATGTGGGAAGTTAACTTAATATGTATCCATCTGGTTTGCACTCTGCATTTTGTTGGAAAATTGTACTGTATACCACCTTAATGTTAGAACATAGTATGCACTGAGAAAGTAACTTTTTTGTCTTGATGAACAGAGGCATGAAACAACTTTCAACCTACTCATACTCATGTGGGAAGTTAACCTAAGGTGTTTCCATTAGGTTTGCAGTAAGTGCTTTGGTGTAAAATTGAAATGTATACTATTTGTATTGTCTAAGCATTGCATGCACTGAGATACCAACTTTTTTGTGTTGACGTGTACAGCCATGAAACGACTTTCAAACTACTCATATTCATGTGGGAAGTTCACCTAAGGTGTTTCCATTAGGTTGGCAATCAGGACTTTTGAGTAGAATTGAAATGTATACTATTTGTATTGTAAAAGGATTGTATGCACTGAGAAAACAACTTTTTTGTCTTGATGTTCAGAGCCATAATACAACTTTCAAACAACTCAGAAACATGTGGGAAGTTAACCTAAGTTGTTTCCATTAGGTTTGCAGCATGTACTTTCGTGTAAAATTGAAATGTATACTATCTGTATTATCTAACCATTGTATGCCCTGAGTTAACAACTTTTTTGTGTTGATGTGTAGAGCCATGAGACAACTTTCAAACAGCTCAGAAACATGTGGGAAGTTAACTTAATATGTTTCCATCTGGTTTGCCCTCTGCATTTTGTTGGAAAATTGGAATGTATACCATCTTAATGTCAGAACATACTATGCACTCAGAAAGTAACTTTTTTGTCTTTATGTTCACAGCTATGAAAGAACTTTCAGACATCTCAGAATCATGTGGGAAGTTAACCAAAGGTGCTTTCATTAGGATTGCAGTCAGGACTTTTGAGTGCAATTGAAATGTATACTACTTTTATGTCAAAGCATTCTATTCACTGAGAAATCAACTTTTTTATCTTTATGTTCACAGGTTTAAAACAACTTTCAGACATCTCAGAATCAGGTGGGAAGTTAACCTAAGGTGTTTCCATTAGGTTTGCAGCATGTACTTTGGTGTAAAATTGAAATGTATACTCTGTATTATCTAAGCATTGTATGCCCTCAGTTAACAACTTTTTTGTGTTGATGTGTGGAGCCATGAGACAACTTTCAAACAGCTCAGAAACATGTGGGAAGTTAACTTAATATGTATCCATCTGGTTTGCACTCTGCATTTTGTTGGAAAATTGTACTGTATACCACCTTAATGTTAGAACATAGTATGCACTGAGAAAGTAACTTTTTTGTCTTGATGAACAGAGCCATGAAACAACTTTCAGACATCTCAGAATCATGTGGGAAGTTAACCTAATTTGTTTGCATTAGGTTTGCAGTAAGTGCTTTGGTGTAAAATTGAAATGTATACTATTTGTATTGTCTAAGCATTGCATGCACTGAGATAACAACTTTTTTGTGTTGATGTGTACAGCCATGAAACAACTTTCAAACTACTCATAAACATGTGGGAAGTTAACCTAAGTTGTTTCCATTAGGTTTGCAGTCAGGACTTTAGAGTACATTTGAAATCTATACTACATTTATGTCAAAGCATTCTATACACTGAGAAATCAACCTTTTTTATCTTCATGTTCATAGGTATGAAACAACTTTCAGACATCTCAGAATCATGTGGGAAGTTAACCTAAGGTGTTTCCATTAGGTTTGCAGTAAGTGCTTTGGTGTAAAATTGAGATGTAAACCATTTGTATTGTCTAAGCATTGTATGCCCTGAGTTAACAACTTTTTTGTGTTGATGTGTGGAGCCATGAGACAACGTTCAAACAGCTCAGAAACATGTGGGAAGTTAACTTAATATGTATCCATCTGGTTTGCACTCTGCATTTTGTTGGAAATTTGAAATGTATACCACCTTAATGTCAGAACATAGTATGCACTGAGAAAGTAACTTTTTTGTCTTGATGAACAGAGGCATGAAACAACTTTCAACCTACTCATACTCATGTGGGAAGTTAACCTAAGGTGTTTCCATTAGGTTTGCAGCATGTACTTTGGTGTAAAATTGAAATGTATACTCTATGTATTATCTAACCATTGTATGCCCTGAGTTAACAACTTATTTGTGGTGATGTGTAGAGCCATGAGACAACTTTCAAACAGCTCAGAAACATGTGGGAAGGTAACTTAATATGTATCCATCTGGTTTGCACTCTGCATTTTGTTGGAAAATTGAAATTTATACCATCTTAATGTCAGAACATAGTATGCACTGAGAAAGTAACTTTTTTGTCTTGATGAATAGAGCCATGAAACAACTTTCAGACATCTCAGAATCATGTGGGAAGTTAAACTAATTTGTTTCCATTAGGTTTGCAGTAAGTGCTTTGGTGTGAAGTTGAAATGTATACTATTTGTATTGTCTAAGCATTGCATGCACTGAGATAACAACTTTTTTGTGTTGATGTGTACAGCCATGAAACAACTTTCAAACTACTCATAAACATGTGGGAAGTTAACCTAAGTTGTTTCCATAAGGTTTGCAGTCAGGACTTTAGAGTACATTTGAAATCTATACTACATTTATGTCAAAGCATTCTATACACTGAGAAATCAACCTTTTTTATCTTCATGTTCACAGGTATGAAACAACTTTCAGACATCTCAGAATCATGTGGGAAGTTAACCTAAGGTGTTTCCATTAGGTTTGCAGTAAGTGCTTTGGTGTGAAATTGAGATGTATACCATTTGTATTGTCTAAGCATTGTATGCCCTGAGTTAACAACTTTTTTGTGTTGATGTGTGGAGCCATGAGACAACGTTCAAACAGCTCAGAAACATGTGGGAAGTTAACTTAATATGTATCCATCTGGTTTGCACTCTGCATTTTGTTGGAAATTTGAAATGTATACCACCTTAATGTCAGAACATAGTATGCACTGAGAAAGTAACTTTTTTGTCTTGATGAACAGAGCCATGAAACAACTTTCAAACATCTCAGAATCATGTGGGAAGTTAACCAAAGGTGTTTGCATTAAGATTGCAGTCTGGACTTTTGAGTACAATTGAAATGTATACTACTTTTATGTCAAAGCATTCTATTCACTGAGAAATCAACTTTTTTATCTTTATGTTCACAGGTTTGAAACAACTTTCAGACATGTCAGAATCAGGTGGGAAGTTAACCTAAGGTGTTTCCATTAGGTTTGCAGCATGTACTTTGGTGTAAAATTGAGATGTATACTATTTGTATTGTCTAAGCATTGCATGCCCTGAGTTAACAACTTTTTTGTGTTGATGTGTAATGCCATGAAACAACTTTCAAACTACTCATAATCATGTGGGAAGTTAACCTAAGGTGTTTCCATTAGGTTTGCAATCAGCACTTTTGAGTAGAATTGAAATGTATACTATTTGTATTGTAAAAGCATTATATGCACTGAGAAAACAACTTTTTTGTCTTGATGTTCAGAGCCATAATACAACTTTCAAACAACTCAGAAACATTTGGCAAGTTAACCTAAGTTGTTTCCATTAGGTTTGCAGCATGTACTTTGGTGTAAAATTGAAATGTATACTCTATGTATTATCTAACCATTGTATCCCCTGAGTTAACAACTTTTTTGTGTTGATGTGTAGAGCCATGAGACAACTTTCAAACAGCTCAGAAACATGTGGGAAGTTAACTTAATATGTATCCATCTGGTTTGCACTCTGCATTTTGTTGGAAAATTGAAATTTATACCATCTTAATGTCAGAACATAGTATGCACTGAGAAAGTAACTTTTTTGTCTTGATGAATAGAGCCATGAAACAACTTTCAGACATCTCAGAATCAAGTGGGAAGTTACCCTAATTTGTTTCCATTAGGTTTGCAGTAAGTGCTTTGGTGTAAAATTGAAATGTATACTATTTGTATTGTCTAAGCATTGCATGCACTGAGATAACAACTTTTTTGTGTTGATGTGTACAGCCATGAAACAACTTTCAAACTACTCATAAACATTTGGGAAGTTAACCTAAGTTGTTTCCATTAGGTTTGCAGTCAGGACTTTAGAGTACATTTGAAATCTATACTACATTTATGTCAAAGCATTCTATACACTGAGAAATCAGACTTTTTTATCTTCATGTTCGCATGTATGAAACAACTTTCAGACATCTCAGAATCATGTGGGAAGTTAACCTAAGGTGTTTCCATTAGGTTTGCAGTAAGTGCTTTGGTGTAAAATTGAGATGTATACCATTTGTATTGTCTAAGCATTGTATGCCCTGAGTTAACAACTTTTTTGTGTTGATGTGTGGAGCCATGAGACAACTTTCAAACAGCTCAGAAACATGTGGGAAGTTAACTTAATATGTATCCATCTGGTTTGCACTCTGCATTTTGTTGGAAAATTGTAATGTATACCACCTTAATGTTAGAACATAGTATGCACTGAGAAAGTAACTTTTTTGTCTTGATGAACAGAGGCATGAAACAACTTTCAACCTACTCATACTCATGTGGGAAGTTAACCTAAGGTGTTTCCATTAGGTTTGCCGTAAGTGCTTTGGTGTAAAATTGAAATGTATACTATTTGTATTGTCTAAGCATTGCATGCACTGAGATAACAACTTTTTTGTGCTGACGTGTACAGCCATGAAACGACTTTCAAACTACTCATATTCATCTGGGAAGTTCACCTAAGGTGTTTCCATTAGGTTAGCAATCAGGACTTTTGAGTAGAATTGAAATGTATACTATTTGTATTGTAAAAGCATTGTATGCACTGAGAAAACAACTTTTTTGTCTTGATGTTCAGAGCCATAATACAACTTTCAAACAACTCAGAAACATGTGGGAAGTTAACCTAAGTTGTTTCAATTAGGTTTGCAGCATGTACTTTGGTGTAAAATTGAAATGTATACTATCTGTATTATCTAACCATTGTATGCCCTGAGTTAACAACTTTTTTGTGTTGATGTGTAGAGCCATGAGACAACTTTCAAACAGCTCAGAAACATGTGGGAAGTTAACTTAATATGTTTCCATCTGGTTTGCCCTCTGCATTTTGTTGGAAAATTGAAATGTATACCATCTTAATGTCAGAACATAGTATGCACTCAGAAAGTAACTTTTTTGTCTTGATGAACAGAGCCATGAAACAACTTTCAGACATCTCAGAATCATGTGGGAAGTTAACCAAAGCTGCTTCCATTAGGATTGCAGTCAGGACTTTTGAGTACAATTGAAATGTATACTACTTTCATGTCAATGCATTCTATTCACTGAGAAATCAACTTTTTTATCTTTATGTTCACAGGTTTGAAACAACTTTCAGACATCTCAGAATCAGGTGGGAAGTTAACCTAAGGTGTTTCCATTAGGTTTGCAGCATGTACTTTGGTGTAAAATTGAAATGTATACTCTATGTATTTTCTAACCATTGTATGCCCTGAGTTAACAACTTTTTTGTGGTGATGTGTAGAGCCATGAGACAACTTTCAAACAGCTCAGAAACATGTGGGAAGTTAACTTAATATGAATCCATCTTGTTTGCCCTCTGCATTTTGTTGGAAAATTCAAATGTATACCATCTTAATGTCAGAACATAGTATGCACTGAGAAAGTAACTTTTTTGTCTTGATGAACAGAGCCATGAAACAACTTTCAAACATCTCAGAATCATGTGGGAAGTTAACCTAAGGTGTTTCCATTAGGTTTGCAATCAGGACTTTTGAGTAGAATTGAAATGTATACTATTTGTATTGTAAAAGCATTGTATGCACTGAGAAAACAACTTTTTTGTCTTGATGTTCAGAGCCATAATACAACTTTCAAACAACTCAGAAACATGTGGGAAGTTAACCTAAGTTGTTTCAATTAGGTTTGCAGCATGTACTTTGGTGTAAAATTGAAATGTATACTATCTGTATTATCTAACCATTGTATGCCCTGAGTTAACAACTTTTTTGTGTTGATGTGTAGAGCCATGAGACAACTTTCAAACAGCTCAGAAACATGTGGGAAGTTAACTTAATATGTTTCCATCTGGTTTGCCCTCTGCATTTTGTTGGAAAATTGAAATGTATACCATCTTAATGTCAGAACATAGTATGCACTCAGAAAGTAACTTTTTTGTCTTGATGAACAGAGCCATGAAACAACTTTCAGACATCTCAGAATCATGTGGGAAGTTAACCAAAGCTGCTTCCATTAGGATTGCAGTCATGACTTTTGAGTACAATTGAAATGTATACTACTTTCATGTCAATGCATTCTATTCACTGAGAAATCAACTTTTTTATCTTTATGTTCACAGGTTTGAAACAACTTTCAGACATCTCAGAATCAGGTGGGAAGTTAACCTAAGGTGTTTCCATTAGGTTTGCAGCATGTACTTTGGTGTAAAATTGAAATGTATACTCTATGTATTTTCTAACCATTGTATGCCCTGAGTTAACAACTTTTTTGTGGTGATGTGTAGAGCCATGAGACAACTTTCAAACAGCTCAGAAACATGTGGGAAGTTAACTTAATATGAATCCATCTTGTTTGCCCTCTGCATTTTGTTGGAAAATTCAAATGTATACCATCTTAATGTCAGAACATAGTATGCACTGAGAAAGTAACTTTTTTGTCTTGATGAACAGAGCCATGAAACAACTTTCAAACATCTCAGAATCATGTGGGAAGTTAACCTAAGGTGTTTCCATTAGGTTTGCAATCAGGACTTTTGAGTAGAATTGAAATGTAAACTATTTGTATTGTAAAAGCATTGTATGCACTGAGAAAACAAATTTTGTCTTGATGTTCAGAGCCATAATACAACTTTCAAACAACTCAGAAACATTTGGGAAGTTAACCTAAGTTGTTTCCATTAGGTTTGCAGCATGTACTTTGGTGTAAAATTGAAATGTATACTCTATGTATTATCTAACCATTGTATGCCCTGAGTTAACAACTTTTTTGTGTTGATGTGTAGAGCCATGAGACAACTTTCAAACAGCTCAGAAACATGTGGGAAGGTAACTTAATATGTATCCATCTGGTTTGCACTCTGCATTTTGTTGGAAAATTGAAATTTATACCATCTTACTGTCAGAACATAGTATGCACTGAGAAAGTAACTTTTTTGTCTTGATGAACAGAGGCATGAAACAACTTTCAACCTACTCATACTCATGTGGGAAGTTAACCTAAGGTGTTTCCATTAGGTTTGCCGTAAGTGCTTTGGTGTAAAATTGAAATGTATACTATTTGTATTGTCTAAGCATTGCATGCACTGAGATAACAACTTTTTTGTGTTGACGTGTACAGCCATGAAACGACTTTCAAACTACTCATATTCATGTGGGAAGTTCACCTAAGGTGTTTCCATTAGGTTAGCAATCAGGACTTTTGAGTAGAATTGAAATGTATACTATTTGTATTGTAAAAGTATTGTATGCACTGAGAAAACAACTTTTTTGTCTTGATGAATAGAGCCATGAAACAACTTTCAGACATCTCAGAATCATGTGGGAAGTTAACCTAATTTGTTTGCATTAGGTTTGCAGTAAGTGCTTTGGTGTAAAATTGAAATGTATACTATTTGTATTGTCTAAGCATTGTATGCCCTGAGTTAACAACTTTTTTGTGTTGATGTGTAGAGCCATGAGACAACTTTCAAACAGCTCAGAAACATGTGGGAAGTTAACTTAATATGTATCCATATGGTCTGCCCTCTGCATTTTGTTGGAAATTTGAAATGTATACCACCTTAATGTCAGAACATAGTATGCACTGAGAAAGTAATTTTTTTGTCTTGATGAACAGAGCCATGAAACAACTTTCAAAAATCTCAGAATCATGTGGGAAGTTAACCAAAGGTGTTTCCATTAGGATTGCAGTCTGGACTTTCGAGTACAATTGAAATGTATACTACTTTTATGTCAAAGCATTCTATTCACTGAGAAATCAACTTTTTTATCTTTATGTTCACAGGTTTGAAACAACTTTCAGACATGTCAGAATCAGGTGGGAAGTTAACCTAAGGTGTTTCCATTAGGTTTGCAGTAAGTGCTTTGGTGTAAAATTGAGATGTATACTATTTGTATTGTCTAAGCACTGCATGCCCTGAGTTAACAACTTTTTTGTGTTGATGTGTACAGCCATGAAACAACTTTCAAACTGCTCATAATCATGTGGGAAGTTAACCTAAGGTGTTTCCATTAGATTTGCAATCAGGACTTTTGAGTACAATTGAAATGTATAGTATTTGTATTGTAAAAGCATTGTATGCACTGAGAAACAACTTTTTTGTCTTTATGTTCACAGGTATGAAAGAACTTTCAGACATCTCAGAATCATGTGGGAAGTTAACCTAAGGTGTTTCCATTAGGTTTGCAGTAAGTGCTTTGGTGTAAAATTGAGATGTATACTATGTGTATTGTCTAAGCATTGCATGCACTGAGATAACAACTTTTTTGTGTTGATGTGTAATGCAATGAAACAACTTTCAAACTACTCATAATCATGTGGGAAGTTAACCTAAGGTGTTTCCATTAGGTTTGCAGTCAGGACTTTAGAGTACATTTGAAATCTATACTACATTTATGTCAAAGCATTCTATACACTGAGAAATCAACCTTTTTTATCTTCATGTTCGCAGGTATGAAACAAATTTCAGACATCTCAGAATCATGTGGGAAGTTAACCTAAGGTGTTTCCATTAGGTTTGCAGTAAGTGCTTTGGTGTAAAATTGAGATGTATACCATTTGTATTGTCTAAGCATTGTATGCCCTGAGTTAACAACTTTTTTGTGTTGATGTGTGGAGCCATGAGACAACTTTCAAACAGCTCAGAAACATGTGGGAAGTTAACCAAAGTTGTTTCCATTAGGTTTGCAGCATGTACTTTGGTGTAAAATTGAAATGTATACTCTGTATTATCTAACCATTGTATGCCCTGAGTTAACAACTTTTTTGTGTTGATGTGTACTGCCATGAAACAACTTTCAAACTACTCATAAACATGTGGGAAGTTAACCTAAGTTGTTTCCATTAGGTTTGCAGCATGTACTTTGGTGTAAAATTGAAATGTATACTCTATGTATTATCTAACCATTGTATTCCCTGAGTTAACAACTTTTTTGTGTTGATGTGTAGAGCCATGAGACAACTTTCAAACAGCTCAGAAACATGTGGGAAGGTAACTTAATATGTATCCATCTGGTTTGCACTCTGCATTTTGTTGGAAAATTGAAATTTATACCATCTTAATGTCAGAACATAGTATGCACTGAGAAAGTAACTTTTTTGTCTTGATGAATAGAGCCATGAAACAACTTTGAGACATCTCAGAATCATGTGGGAAGTTAACCTAATTTGTTTGCATTAGGTTTGCAGTAAGTGCTTTGGTGTAAAATTGAAATGTATACTATTTGTATTGTCTAAGCATTGCATGCACTGAGATAACAACTTTTTTGTGTTGATGTGTACAGCCATGAAACAACTTTCAAACTACTCATAAACATGTGGGAAGTTAACCTAAGTTGTTTCCATTAGGTTTGCAGTCAGGACTTTAGAGTACATTTGAAAGCTATACTACATTTATGTCAAAGCATTCTATACACTGAGAAATCAACCTTTTTTATCCTCATGTTCACAGGTATGAAACAACTTTCAGACATCTCAGAATCATGTGGGAAGTTAACCTAAGGTGTTTCCATTAGGTTTGCAGTAAGTGCTTTGGTGTAAAATTGAAATGTATACTATTTGTATTGTCTAAGCATTGCAAGCACTGAGAAAACAACTTTTTTGTGTTGATGTGTACAGCCATGAAACAACTTTCAAACTACTCATAAACATGTGGAAAGTTAACCTAAGGTGTTTCCATTAGGTTTGCAGTCATGACTTTTGAGTACAATTGAAATGTATACTACATTTATGTCAAAGCATTCTATTCACTGAGAAATCAACTTTTTTGACTTATGTTCACAGGTATGAAAGAAATTTCAGACATCTCAGAATCATGTGGGAAGTTAACCTAAGGTGTTTCCATTAGGTTTGCAATCAGGACTTTTGAGTAGAATTGAAATGTAAACTATTTGTATTGTAAAAGCATTGTATGCACTGAGAAAACAACTTTTTTGTCTTGATGTTCAGAGCCATAATACAACTTTCAAACAACTTAGAAACATTTGGGAAGTTAACCTAACTTGTTTCCATTAGGTTTGCAGCATGTACTTTGGTGTAAAATTGAAATGTATACTCTATGTATTGTCTAAGCATTGTATGCCCTGAGTTAACAACTTTTTTGTGTTGATGTGTAGAGCCATGAGACAACTTTCAAACAGCTCAGAAACATGCGGGAAGTTAACTTAGTATGTATCCATCTGGTCTGCCCTCTGCATTTTGTTGGAAATTTGAAATGTATACCACCTTAGTGTCAGAACATATTATGCACTGAGAAAGTAACTTTTTTGTCTTGATGAACAGAGCCATGAAACAACTTTCAAAAATCTCAGAATCATGTGGGAAGTTAACCAAAGGTGTTTCCATTAGGATTGCAGTCTGGACTTTTGAGTACAATTGAAATGTATACTACTTTTATGTCAAAGCATTCTATTCACTGAGAAATCAACTTTTTTATCTTTATGTTCACAGGTTTGAAACAACTTTCAGACATGTCAGAATCAGGTGGGAAGTTAACCTAAGGTGTTTCCATTAGGTTTGCTGTAAGTGCTTTGATGTAAAATTGAGATGTATACTATTTGTATTCTCTAAGCATTGCATGCCCTGAGTTAACAACTTTTTTGTGTTGATGTGTACAGCCATGAAACAACTTTCAAACTGCTCATAATCATGTGGGAAGTTAACCTAAGGTGTTTCCATTAGATTTGCAATCAGGACTTTTGAGTACAATTGAAATGTATAGTATTTCTATTGTAAAATCATTGTATGCACTGAGAAAGTAACTTTTTTGTCTTGATGAATAGAGCCATGAAACAACTTTCAGACATCTCAGAATCATGTGGGAAGTTAACCTAAGGTGTTTCCATTAGGTTTGCAGTAAGTGCTTTGGTGTAAAATTGAGATGTATACTATGTGTATTGTCTAAGCATTGCATGCACTGAGATAACAACTTTTTTGTGTTGATGTGTAATGCAATGAAACAACTTTCAAACTACTCATAATCATGTGGGAAGTTAACCTAAGGTGTTTCCATTAGGTTTGCAGTCAGGACTTTAGAGTACATTTGAAATCTATACTACATTTATGTCAAAGCATTCTATACACTGAGAAATCAACCTTTTTTATCTTCATGTTCGCAGGTATGAAACAACTTTCAGACATCTCAGAATCATGTGGGAAGTTAACCTAAGGTGTTTCCATTAGGTTTGCCGTAAGTGCTTTGGTGTAAAATTGAAATGTATACTATTTGTATTGTCTAAGCATTGCATGCACTGAGATAACAACTTTTTTGTGTTGACGTGTACAGCCATGAAACGACTTTCAAACTACTCATATTCATGTGGGAAGTTCACCTAAGGTGTTTCCATTAGGTTAGCAATCAGGACTTTTGAGTAGAATTGAAATGTATACTATTTGTATTGTAAAAGCATTGTATGCACTGAGAAAACAACTTTTTTGTCTTGATGTTAAGAGCCATAATACAACTTTCAAACAACTCAGAAACATGTGGGAAGTTAACCTAAGTTGTTTCCATTAGGTTTGCAGCATGTACTTTGGTGTAAAATTGAAATGTATACTATCTGTATTATCTAACCATTGTATGCCCTGAGTTAACAACTTTTTTGTGTTGATGTGTAGAGCCATGAGACAACTTTCAAACAGCTCAGAAACATGTGGGAAGTTAACTTAATATGTTTCCATCTGGTTTGCCCTCTGCATTTTGTTGGAAAATTGAAATGTATACCATCTTAATGTCAGAACATAGTATGCACTCAGAAAGTAACTTTTTTGTCTTGATGAACAGAGCCATGAAACAACTTTCAGACATCTCAGAATCATGTGGGAAGTTAACCAAAGGTGCTTCCATTAGGATTGCAGTCAGGACTTTTGAGTACAATTGAAATGTATACTACTTTTATGTCAAAGCATTATATTCACTGAGAAATCAACTTTTTTATCTTTATGTTCACAGGTTTGAAACAACTTTCAGACATCTCAGAATCAGGTGGGAAGTTAACCTAAGGTGTTTCCATTAGGTTTGCAGCATGTACTTTGGTGTAAAATTGAAATGTATACTCTGTATTATCTAACCATTGTATGCCCTCAGTTAACAACTTTTTTGTGTTGATGTGTGGAGCCATGAGACAACTTTCAAACAGCTCAGAAACATGTGGGAAGTTAACTAAATATGTATCCATTAGATTTGCAATCAGGACTTTTGAGTACAATTGAAATGTATAGTATTTGTATTGTAAAAGCATTGTATGCACTGAGAAACAACTTTTTTGTCTTTATGTTCACAGGTATGAAAGAACTTTCAGACATCTCAGAATCATGTGGGAAGTTAACCTAAGGAGTTTCCATTAGGTTTGCAGTAAGTGCTTTGGTGTAAAATTGAGATGTATACTATGTGTATTGTCTAAGCATTGCATGCACTAAGATAACAACTTTTTTGTGTTGATGTGTAATGCCATGAAACAACTTTCAAACTACTCATAATCATGTGGGAAGCTAACCTAAGGTGTTTCCATTAGGTTTGCAATCAGGTCTTTTGAGTAGAATTGAAATGTATACTATTTGTATTGTAAAAGCATTGTATGCACTGAGAAAACAACTTTTTTGTCTTGATGTTCAGAGCCATAATACAACTTTCAAACAACTCAGAAACATGTGGGAAGTTAACTTAATATGTTTCCATCTGGTTTGCCCTCTGCATTTTGTTGGAAAATTGAAATGTATACCATCTTAATGTCAGAACATAGTATGCACTCAGAAAGTAACTTTTTTGTCTTGATGAACAGAGCCATGAAACAACTTTCAGACATCTCAGAATCATGTGGGAAGTTAACCAAAGCTGCTTCCATTAGGATTGCAGTCAGGACTTTTGAGTACAATTGAAATGTATACTACTTTTATGTCAAAGCATTATATTCACTGAGAAATCAACTTTTTTATCTTTATGTTCACAGGTTTGAAACAACTTTCAGACATCTCAGAATCAGGTGGGAAGTTAACCTAAGGTGTTTCCATTAGGTTTGCAGCATGTACTTTGGTGTAAAATTGAAATGTATACTCTGTATTATCTAACCATTGTATGCCCTCAGTTAACAAATTTTTGTGTTGATGTGTGGAGCCATGAGACAACTTTCAAACAGCTCAGAAACATGTGGGAAGTTAACTTAATATGTATCCATTAGATTTGCAATCAGGACTTTTGAGTACAATTGAAATGAATAGTATTTGTATTGTAAAAGCATTGTATGCACTGAGAAACAACTTTTTTGTCTTTATGTTCACAGGTATGAAAGAACTTTCAGACATCTCAGAATCATGTGGGAAGTTAACCTAAGGAGTTTCCATTAGGTTTGCAGTAAGTGCTTTGGTGTAAAATTGAGATGTATACTATGTGTATTGTCTAAGCATTGCATGCACTGAGATAACAACTTTTTTGTGTTGATGTGTAATGCCATGAAACAACTTTCAAACTACTCATAATCATGTGGGAAGCTAACCTAAGGTGTTTCCATTAGGTTTGCAATCAGGTCTTTTGAGTAGAATTGAAATGTATACTATTTGTATTGTAAAAGCATTGTATGCACTGAGAAAACAACTTTTTTGTCTTGATGTTCAGAGCCATAATACAACTTTCAAACAACTCAGAAACATGTGGGAAGTTAACTTAATATGTTTCCATCTGGTTTGCCCTCTGCATTTTGTTGGAAAATTGAAATGTATACCATCTTAATGTCAGAACATAGTATGCACTCAGAAAGTAACTTTTTTGTCTTGATGAACAGAGCCATGAAACAACTTTCAGACATCTCAGAATCATGTGGGAAGTTAACCAAAGCTGCTTCCATTAGGATTGCAGTCAGGACTTTTGAGTACAATTGAAATGTATACTACTTTTATGTCAAAGCATTATATTCACTGAGAAATCAACTTTTTTATCTTTATGTTCACAGGTTTGAAACAACTTTCAGACATCTCAGAATCAGGTGGGAAGTTAACCTAAGGTGTTTCCATTAGGTTTGCAGCATGTACTTTGGTGTAAAATTGAAATGTATACTCTGTATTATCTAACCATTGTATGCCCTCAGTTAACAAATTTTTGTGTTGATGTGTGGAGCCATGAGACAACTTTCAAACAGCTCAGAAACATGTGGGAAGTTAACTTAATATGTATCCATTAGATTTGCAATCAGGACTTTTGAGTACAATTGAAATGAATAGTATTTGTATTGTAAAAGCATTGTATGCACTGAGAAACAACTTTTTTGTCTTTATGTTCACAGGTATGAAAGAACTTTCAGACATCTCAGAATCATGTGGGAAGTTAACCTAAGGAGTTTCCATTAGGTTTGCAGTAAGTGCTTTGGTGTAAAATTGAGATGTATACTATGTGTATTGTCTAAGCATTGCATGCACTGAGATAACAACTTTTTTGTGTTGATGTGTAATGCCATGAAACAACTTTCAAACTACTCATAATCATGTGGGAAGCTAACCTAAGGTGTTTCCATTAGGTTTGCAATCAGGTCTTTTGAGTAGAATTGAAATGTATACTATTTGTATTGTAAAAGTATTGTACTGTATTGTATTGTATGCAATACAAGTATTGTATGCAATAAAAGTATTGTACTGTATTGTACTGTATTGTATTGTATGCACTGAGAAAACAACTTTTTTGTCTTGATGTTCAGAGCCATAATACAACTTTCAAGCAACTCAGAAACATTTGGGAAGTTAACCTAAGTTGTTTCCATTAGGTTTGCAGCATGTACTTTGGTGTAAAATTGAAATGTATACTCTATGTATTATCTAACCATTGTATCCCCTGAGTTAACAACTTTTTTGTGTTGATGTGTAGAGCCATGAGACAACTTTCAAACAGCTCAGAAACATGTGGGAAGTTAACTTAATATGTATCCATCTGGTTTGCACTCTGCATTTTGTTGGAAAATTGAAATTTATACCATCTTAATGTCAGAACATAGTATGCACTGAGAAAGTAACTTTTTTGTCTTGATGAATAGAGCCATGAAACAACTTTCAGACATCTCAGAATCATGTGGGAAGTTACCCTAATTTGTTTCCATTAGGTTTGCAGTAAGTGCTTTGGTGTAAAATTGAAATGTATACTATTTGTATTGTCTAATCATTGCATGCACTGAGATAACAACTTTTTTGTGTTGATGTGTACAGCCATGAAACAACTTTCAAACTACTCATAAACATTTGGGAAGTTAACCTAAGTTGTTTCCATTAGGTTTGCAGTCAGGACTTTAGAGTACATTTGAAAGCTATACTACATTTATGTCAAAGCATTCTATACACTGAGAAATCAACCTTTTTTATCTTCATGTTTGCAGGTATGAAACAACATTCAGACATCTCAGAATCATGTGGGAAGTTAACCTAAGGTGTTTCCATTAGGTTTGCAGTAAGTGCTTTGGTGTAAAATTGAGATGTATACCATTTGTATTGTCTAAGCATTGTATGCCCTGAGTTAACAACTTTTTTGTGTTGATGTGTGGAGCCATGAGACAACTTTCAAACAGCTCAGAAACATGTGGGAAGTTAACTTAATATGTATCCATTAGATTTGCAATCAGGACTTTTGAGTACAATTGAAATGTACAGTATTTGTATTGTAAAAGCATTGTATGCACTGAGAAACAACTTTTTTGTCTTTATGTTCACAGGTATGAAAGAACTTTCAGACATCTCAGAATCATGTGGGAAGTTAACCTAAGGTGTTTCCATTAGGTTTGCAGTAAGTGCTTTGGTGTAAAATTGAGATGTATACTATGTGTATTGTCTAAGCATTGCATGCACTGAGATAACAACTTTTTTGTGTTGATGTGTAATGCAATGAAACAACTTTCAAACTACTCATAATCATGTGGGAAGTTAACCTAAGGTGTTTCCATTAGGTTTGCAGTCAGGACTTTAGAGTACATTTGAAATCTATACTACATTTATGTCAAAGCATTCTATACACTGAGAAATCAACCTTTTTTATCTTCATGTTCGCAGGTATGAAACAAATTTCAGACATCTCAGAATCATGTGGGAAGTTAACCTAAGGTGTTTCCATTAGGTTTGCAGTAAGTGCTTTGGTGTAAAATTGAGATGTATACCATTTGTATTGTCTAAGCATTGTATGCCCTGAGTTAACAACTTTTTTGTGTTGATGTGTGGAGCCATGAGACAACTTTCAAACAGCTCAGAAACATGTGGGAAGTTAACCAAAGTTGTTTCCATTAGATTTGCAGCATGTACTTTGGTGTAAAATTGAAATGTATACTCTGTATTATCTAACCATTGTATGCCCTGAGTTAACAACTTTTTTGTGTTGATGTGTACTGCCATGAAACAACTTTCAAACTACTCATAAACATGTGGGAAGTTAACCTAAGTTGTTTCCATTAGGTTTGCAGCATGTACTTTGGTGTAAAATTGAAATGTATACTCTATGTATTATCTAACCATTGTATTCCCTGAGTTAACAACTTTTTTGTGTTGATGTGTAGAGCCATGAGACAACTTTCAAACAGCTCAGAAACATGTGGGAAGGTAACTTAATATGTATCCATCTGGTTTGCACTCTGCATTTTGTTGGAAAATTGAAATTTATACCATCTTAATGTCAGAACATAGTATGCACTGAGAAAGTAACTTTTTTGTCTTGATGAATAGAGCCATGAAACAACTTTGAGACATCTCAGAATCATGTGGGAAGTTAACCTAATTTGTTTGCATTAGGTTTGCAGTAAGTGCTTTGGTGTAAAATTGAAATGTATACTATTTGTATTGTCTAAGCATTGCATGCACTGAGATAACAACTTTTTTGTGTTGATGTGTACAGCCATGAAACAACTTTCAAACTACTCATAAACATGTGGGAAGTTAACCTAAGTTGTTTCCATTAGGTTTGCAGTCAGGACTTTAGAGTACATTTGAAAGCTATACTACATTTATGTCAAAGCATTCTATACACTGAGAAATCAACCTTTTTTATCCTCATGTTCACAGGTATGAAACAACTTTCAGACATCTCAGAATCATGTGGGAAGTTAACCTAAGGTGTTTCCATTAGGTTTGCAGTAAGTGCTTTGGTGTAAAATTGAAATGTATACTATTTGTATTGTCTAAGCATTGCAAGCACTGAGAAAACAACTTTTTTGTGTTGATGTGTACAGCCATGAAACAACTTTCAAACTACTCATAAACATGTGGAAAGTTAACCTAAGGTGTTTCCATTAGGTTTGCAGTCATGACTTTTGAGTACAATTGAAATGTATACTACATTTATGTCAAAGCATTCTATTCACTGAGAAATCAACTTTTTTGACTTATGTTCACAGGTATGAAAGAAATTTCAGACATCTCAGAATCATGTGGGAAGTTAACCTAAGGTGTTTCCATTAGGTTTGCAATCAGGACTTTTGAGTAGAATTGAAATGTAAACTATTTGTATTGTAAAAGCATTGTATGCACTGAGAAAACAACTTTTTTGTCTTGATGTTCAGAGCCATAATACAACTTTCAAACAACTCAGAAACATTTGGGAAGTTAACCTAACTTGTTTCCATTAGGTTTGCAGCATGTACTTTGGTGTAAAATTGAAATGTATACTCTATGTATTGTCTAAGCATTGTATGCCCTGAGTTAACAACTTTTTTGTGTTGATGTGTAGAGCCATGAGACAACTTTCAAACAGCTCAGAAACATGCGGGAAGTTAACTTAATATGTATCCATCTGGTCTGCCCTCTGCATTTTGTTGGAAATTTGAAATGTATACCACCTTAGTGTCAGAACATATTATGCACTGAGAAAGTAACTTTTTTGTCTTGATGAACAGAGCCATGAAACAACTTTCAAAAATCTCAGAATCATGTGGGAAGTTAACCAAAGGTGTTTCCATTAGGATTGCAGTCTGGACTTTTGAGTACAATTGAAATGTATACTACTTTTATGTCAAAGCATTCTATTCACTGAGAAATCAACTTTTTTATCTTTATGTTCACAGGTTTGAAACAACTTTCAGACATGTCAGAATCAGGTGGGAAGTTAACCTAAGGTGTTTCCATTAGGTTTGCTGTAAGTGCTTTGATGTAAAATTGAGATGTATACTATTTGTATTCTCTAAGCATTGCATGCCCTGAGTTAACAACTTTTTTGTGTTGATGTGTACAGCCATGAAACAACTTTCAAACTGCTCATAATCATGTGGGAAGTTAACCTAAGGTGTTTCCATTAGATTTGCAATCAGGACTTTTGAGTACAATTGAAATGTATAGTATTTCTATTGTAAAATCATTGTATGCACTGAGAAAGTAACTTTTTTGTCTTGATGAATAGAGCCATGAAACAACTTTCAGACATCTCAGAATCATGTGGGAAGTTAACCTAAGGTGTTTCCATTAGGTTTGCAGTAAGTGCTTTGGTGTAAAATTGAGATGTATACTATGTGTATTGTCTAAGCATTGCATGCACTGAGATAACAACTTTTTTGTGTTGATGTGTAATGCAATGAAACAACTTTCAAACTACTCATAATCATGTGGGAAGTTAACCTAAGGTGTTTCCATTAGGTTTGCAGTCAGGACTTTAGAGTACATTTGAAATCTATACTACATTTATGTCAAAGCATTCTATACACTGAGAAATCAACCTTTTTTATCTTCATGTTCGCAGGTATGAAACAACTTTCAGACATCTCAGAATCATGTGGGAAGTTAACCTAAGGTGTTTCCATTAGGTTTGCCGTAAGTGCTTTGGTGTAAAATTGAAATGTATACTATTTGTATTGTCTAAGCATTGCATGCACTGAGATAACAACTTTTTTGTGTTGACGTGTACAGCCATGAAACGACTTTCAAACTACTCATATTCATGTGGGAAGTTCACCTAAGGTGTTTCCATTAGGTTAGCAATCAGGACTTTTGAGTAGAATTGAAATGTATACTATTTGTATTGTAAAAGCATTGTATGCACTGAGAAAACAACTTTTTTGTCTTGATGTTAAGAGCCATAATACAACTTTCAAACAACTCAGAAACATGTGGGAAGTTAACCTAAGTTGTTTCCATTAGGTTTGCAGCATGTACTTTGGTGTAAAATTGAAATGTATACTATCTGTATTATCTAACCATTGTATGCCCTGAGTTAACAACTTTTTTGTGTTGATGTGTAGAGCCATGAGACAACTTTCAAACAGCTCAGAAACATGTGGGAAGTTAACTTAATATGTTTCCATCTGGTTTGCCCTCTGCATTTTGTTGGAAAATTGAAATGTATACCATCTTAATGTCAGAACATAGTATGCACTCAGAAAGTAACTTTTTTGTCTTGATGAACAGAGCCATGAAACAACTTTCAGACATCTCAGAATCATGTGGGAAGTTAACCAAAGGTGCTTCCATTAGGATTGCAGTCAACACTTTTGAGTACAATTGAAATGTATACTACTTTTATGTCAAAGCATTATATTCACTGAGAAATCAACTTTTTTATCTTTATGTTCACAGGTTTGAAACAACTTTCAGACATCTCAGAATCAGGTGGGAAGTTAACCTAAGGTGTTTCCATTAGGTTTGCAGCATGTACTTTGGTGTAAAATTGAAATGTATACTCTGTATTATCTAACCATTGTATGCCCTCAGTTAACAAATTTTTGTGTTGATGTGTGGAGCCATGAGACAACTTTCAAACAGCTCAGAAACATGTGGGAAGTTAACTTAATATGTATCCATTAGATTTGCAATCAGGACTTTTGAGTACAATTGAAATGAATAGTATTTGTATTGTAAAAGCATTGTATGCACTGAGAAACAACTTTTTTGTCTTTATGTTCACAGGTATGAAAGAACTTTCAGACATCTCAGAATCATGTGGGAAGTTAACCTAAGGAGTTTCCATTAGGTTTGCAGTAAGTGCTTTGGTGTAAAATTGAGATGTATACTATGTGTATTGTCTAAGCATTGCATGCACTGAGATAACAACTTTTTTGTGTTGATGTGTAATGCCATGAAACAACTTTCAAACTACTCATAATCATGTGGGAAGCTAACCTAAGGTGTTTCCATTAGGTTTGCAATCAGGTCTTTTGAGTAGAATTGAAATGTATACTATTTGTATTGTAAAAGCATTGTATGCACTGAGAAAACAACTTTTTTGTCTTGATGTTCAGAGCCATAATACAACTTTCAAACAACTCAGAAACATTTGGGAAGTTAACGTAAGTTGTTTCCATTAGGTTTGCAGCATGTACTTTGGTGTAAAATTGAAATGTATACTCTATGTATTATCTAACCATTGTATCCCCTGAGTTAACAACTTTTTTGTGTTGATGTGTAGAGCCATGAGACAACTTTCAAACAGCTCAGAAACATGTGGGAAGTTAACTTAATATGTATCCATCTGGTTTGCACTCTGCATTTTGTTGGAAAATTGAAATTTATACCATCTTAATGTCAGAACATAGTATGCACTGAGAAAGTAACTTTTTTGTCTTGATGAATAGAACCATGAAACAACTTTCAGACATCTCAGAATCATGTGGGAAGTTACCCTAATTTGTTTCCATTAGGTTTGCAGTAAGTGCTTTGGTGTAAAATTGAAATGTATACTATTTGTATTGTAAAAGCATTGTATGCACTGAGAAAACAACTTTTTTGTCTTGATGTTCAGAGCCATAATACAACTTTCAAACAACTCAGAAACATGTGGGAAGTTAACTTAATATGTTTCCATCTGGTTTGCCCTCTGCATTTTGTTGGAAAATTGAAATGTATACCATCTTAATGTCAGAACATAGTATGCACTCAGAAAGTAACTTTTTTGTCTTGATGAACAGAGCCATGAAACAACTTTCAGACATCTCAGAATCATGTGGGAAGTTAACCAAAGGTGCTTCCATTAGGATTGCAGTCAGGACTTTTGAGTACAATTGAAATGTATACTACTTTTATGTCAAAGCATTATATTCACTGAGAAATCAACTTTTTTATCTTTATGTTCACAGGTTTGAAACAACTTTCAGACATCTCAGAATCAGGTGGGAAGTTAACCTAAGGTGTTTCCATTAGGTTTGCAGCATGTACTTTGGTGTAAAATTGAAATGTATACTCTGTATTATCTAACCATTGTATGCCCTCAGTTAACAAATTTTTGTGTTGATGTGTGGAGCCATGAGACAACTTTCAAACAGCTCAGAAACATGTGGGAAGTTAACTTAATATGTATCCATTAGATTTGCAATCAGGACTTTTGAGTACAATTGAAATGAATAGTATTTGTATTGTAAAAGCATTGTATGCACTGAGAAACAACTTTTTTGTCTTTATGTTCACAGGTATGAAAGAACTTTCAGACATCTCAGAATCATGTGGGAAGTTAACCTAAGGAGTTTCCATTAGGTTTGCAGTAAGTGCTTTGGTGTAAAATTGAGATGTATACTATGTGTATTGTCTAAGCATTGCATGCACTGAGATAACAACTTTTTTGTGTTGATGTGTAATGCCATGAAACAACTTTCAAACTACTCATAATCATGTGGGAAGCTAACCTAAGGTGTTTCCATTAGGTTTGCAATCAGGTCTTTTGAGTAGAATTGAAATGTATACTATTTGTATTGTAAAAGCATTGTATGCACTGAGAAAACAACTTTTTTGTCTTGATGTTCAGAGCCATAATACAACTTTCAAGCAACTCAGAAACATTTGGGAAGTTAACCTAAGTTGTTTCCATTAGGTTTGCAGCATGTACTTTGGTGTAAAATTGAAATGTATACTCTATGTATTATCTAACCATTGTATCCCCTGAGTTAACAACTTTTTTGTGTTGATGTGTAGAGCCATGAGACAACTTTCAAACAGCTCAGAAACATGTGGGAAGTTAACTTAATATGTATCCATCTGGTTTGCACTCTGCATTTTGTTGGAAAATTGAAATTTATACCATCTTAATGTCAGAACATAGTATGCACTGAGAAAGTAACTTTTTTGTCTTGATGAATAGAGCCATGAAACAACTTTCAGACATCTCAGAATCATGTGGGAAGTTACCCTAATTTGTTTCCATTAGGTTTGCAGTAAGTGCTTTGGTGTAAAATTGAAATGTATACTATTTGTATTGTCTAATCATTGCATGCACTGAGATAACAACTTTTTTGTGTTGATGTGTACAGCCATGAAACAACTTTCAAACTACTCATAAACATTTGGGAAGTTAACCTAAGTTGTTTCCATTAGGTTTGCAGTCAGGACTTTAGAGTACATTTGAAAGCTATACTACATTTATGTCAAAGCATTCTATACACTGAGAAATCAACCTTTTTTATCTTCATGTTTGCAGGTATGAAACAACATTCAGACATCTCAGAATCATGTGGGAAGTTAACCTAAGGTGTTTCCATTAGGTTTGCAGTAAGTGCTTTGGTGTAAAATTGAGATGTATACCATTTCTATTGTCTAAGCATTGTATGCCCTGAGTTAACAACTTTTTTGTGTTGATGTGTGGAGCCATGAGACAACTTTCAAACAGCTCAGAAACATGTGGGAAGTTAACTTAATATGTATCCATTAGATTTGCAATCAGGACTTTTGAGTACAATTGAAATGTACACTATTTGTATTGTAAAAGCATTGTATGCACTGAGAAACAACTTTTTTGTCTTTATGTTCACAGGTATGAAAGAACTTTCAGACATCTCAGAATCATGTGGGAAGTTAACCTAAGGTGTTTCCATTAGGTTTGCAGTAAGTGCTTTGGTGTAAAATTGAGATGTATACTATGTGTATTGTCTAAGCATTGCATGCACTGAGATAACAACTTTTTTGTGTTGATGTGTAATGCAATGAAACAACTTTCAAACTACTCATAATCATGTGGGAAGTTAACCTAAGGTGTTTCCATTAGGTTTGCAGTCAGGACTTTAGAGTACATTTGAAATCTATACTACATTTATGTCAAAGCATTCTATACACTGAGAAATCAACCTTTTTTATCTTCATGTTCGCAGGTATGAAACAAATTTCAGACATCTCAGAATCATGTGGGAAGTTAACCTAAGGTGTTTCCATTTGGTTTGCAGTAAGTGCTTTGGTGTAAAATTGAGATGTATACCATTTGTATTGTCTAAGCATTGTATGCCCTGAGTTAACAACTTTTTTGTGTTGATGTGTGGAGCCATGAGACAACTTTCAAACAGCTCAGAAACATGTGGGAAGTTAACCAAAGTTGTTTCCATTAGGTTTGCAGCATGTACTTTGGTGTAAAATTGAAATGTATACTCTGTATTATCTAACCATTGTATGCCCTGAGTTAACAACTTTTTTGTGTTGATGTGTACTGCCATGAAACAACTTTCAAACTACTCATAAACATGTGGGAAGTTAACCTAAGTTGTTTCCATTAGGTTTGCAGCATGTACTTTGGTGTAAAATTGAAATGTATACTCTATGTATTATCTAACCATTGTATTCCCTGAGTTAACAACTTTTTTGTGTTGATGTGTAGAGCCATGAGACAACTTTCAAACAGCTCAGAAACATGTGGGAAGGTAACTTAATATGTATCCATCTGGTTTGCACTCTGCATTTTGTTGGAAAATTGAAATTTATACCATCTTAATGTCAGAACATAGTATGCACTGAGAAAGTAACTTTTTTGTCTTGATGAATAGAGCCATGAAACAACTTTGAGACATCTCAGAATCATGTGGGAAGTTAACCTAATTTGTTTGCATTAGGTTTGCAGTAAGTGCTTTGGTGTAAAATTGAAATGTATACTATTTGTATTGTCTAAGCATTGCATGCACTGAGATAACAACTTTTTTGTGTTGATGTGTACAGCCATGAAACAACTTTCAAACTACTCATAAACATGTGGGAAGTTAACCTAAGTTGTTTCCATTAGGTTTGCAGTCAGGACTTTAGAGTACATTTGAAAGCTATACTACATTTATGTCAAAGCATTCTATACACTGAGAAATCAACCTTTTTTATCCTCATGTTCACAGGTATGAAACAACTTTCAGACATCTCAGAATCATGTGGGAAGTTAACCTAAGGTGTTTCCATTAGGTTTGCAGTAAGTGCTTTGGTGTAAAATTGAAATGTATACTATTTGTATTCTCTAAGCATTGCATGCCCTGAGTTAACAACTTTTTTGTGTTGATGTGTACAGCCATGAAACAACTTTCAAACTGCTCATAATCATGTGGGAAGTTAACCTAAGGTGTTTCCATTAGATTTGCAATCAGGACTTTTGAGTACAATTGAAATGTATAGTATTTCTATTGTAAAATCATTGTATGCACTGAGAAAGTAACTTTTTTGTCTTGATGAATAGAGCCATGAAACAACTTTCAGACATCTCAGAATCATGTGGGAAGTTAACCTAAGGTGTTTCCATTAGGTTTGCAGTAAGTGCTTTGGTGTAAAATTGAGATGTATACTATGTGTATTGTCTAAGCATTGCATGCACTGAGATAACAACTTTTTTGTGTTGATGTGTAATGCAATGAAACAACTTTCAAACTACTCATAATCATGTGGGAAGTTAACCTAAGGTGTTTCCATTAGGTTTGCAGTCAGGACTTTAGAGTACATTTGAAATCTATACTACATTTATGTCAAAGCATTCTATACACTGAGAAATCAACCTTTTTTATCTTCATGTTCGCAGGTATGAAACAACTTTCAGACATCTCAGAATCATGTGGGAAGTTAACCTAAGGTGTTTCCATTAGGTTTGCCGTAAGTGCTTTGGTGTAAAATTGAAATGTATACTATTTGTATTGTCTAAGCATTGCATGCACTGAGATAACAACTTTTTTGTGTTGACGTGTACAGCCATGAAACGACTTTCAAACTACTCATATTCATGTGGGAAGTTCACCTAAGGTGTTTCCATTAGGTTAGCAATCAGGACTTTTGAGTAGAATTGAAATGTATACTATTTGTATTGTAAAAGCATTGTATGCACTGAGAAAACAACTTTTTTGTCTTGATGTTAAGAGCCATAATACAACTTTCAAACAACTCAGAAACATGTGGGAAGTTAACCTAAGTTGTTTCCATTAGGTTTGCAGCATGTACTTTGGTGTAAAATTGAAATGTATACTATCTGTATTATCTAACCATTGTATGCCCTGAGTTAACAACTTTTTTGTGTTGATGTGTAGAGCCATGAGACAACTTTCAAACAGCTCAGAAACATGTGGGAAGTTAACTTAATATGTTTCCATCTGGTTTGCCCTCTGCATTTTGTTGGAAAATTGAAATGTATACCATCTTAATGTCAGAACATAGTATGCACTCAGAAAGTAACTTTTTTGTCTTGATGAACAGAGCCATGAAACAACTTTCAGACATCTCAGAATCATGTGGGAAGTTAACCAAAGGTGCTTCCATTAGGATTGCAGTCAGGACTTTTGAGTACAATTGAAATGTATACTACTTTTATGTCAAAGCATTATATTCACTGAGAAATCAACTTTTTTATCTTTATGTTCACAGGTTTGAAACAACTTTCAGACATCTCAGAATCAGGTGGGAAGTTAACCTAAGGTGTTTCCATTAGGTTTGCAGCATGTACTTTGGTGTAAAATTGAAATGTATACTCTGTATTATCTAACCATTGTATGCCCTCAGTTAACAAATTTTTGTGTTGATGTGTGGAGCCATGAGACAACTTTCAAACAGCTCAGAAACATGTGGGAAGTTAACTTAATATGTATCCATTAGATTTGCAATCAGGACTTTTGAGTACAATTGAAATGAATAGTATTTGTATTGTAAAAGCATTGTATGCACTGAGAAACAACTTTTTTGTCTTTATGTTCACAGGTATGAAAGAACTTTCAGACATCTCAGAATCATGTGGGAAGTTAACCTAAGGAGTTTCCATTAGGTTTGCAGTAAGTGCTTTGGTGTAAAATTGAGATGTATACTATGTGTATTGTCTAAGCATTGCATGCACTGAGATAACAACTTTTTTGTGTTGATGTGTAATGCCATGAGACAACTTTCAAACAGCTCAGAAACATGTGGGAAGTTAACTTAATATGTATCCATCTGGTTTGCACTCTGCATTTTGTTGGAAAATTGAAATTTATACCATCTTAATGTCAGAACATAGTATGCACTGAGAAAGTAACTTTTTTGTCTTGATGAATAGAGCCATGAAACAACTTTCAGACATCTCAGAATCATGTGGGAAGTTACCCTAATTTGTTTCCATTAGGTTTGCAGTAAGTGCTTTGGTGTAAAATTGAAATGTATACTATTTGTATTGTCTAAGCATTGCATGCACTGAGATAACATCTTTTTTGTGTTGATGTGTACAGCCATGAAACAACTTTCAAACTACTCATAAACATTTGGGAAGTTAACCTAAGTTGTTTCCATAAGGTTTGCAGTCAGGACTTTAGAGTACATTTGAAAGCTATACTACATTTATGTCAAAGCATTCTATACACTGAGAAATCAACCTTTTTTATCTTCATGTTTGCAGGTATGAAACAACATTCAGACATCTCAGAATCATGTGGGAAGTTAACCTAAGGTGTTTCCATTAGGTTTGCAGTAAGTGCTTTGGTGTAAAATTGAGATGTATACCATTTGTATTGTCTAAGCATTGTATGCCCTGAGTTAACAACTTTTTTGTGTTGATGTGTGGAGCCATGAGACAACTTTCAAACAGCTCAGAAACATGTGGGAAGTTAACTTAATATGTATCCATTAGATTTGCAATCAGGACTTTTGAGTACAATTGAAATGTACAGTATTTGTATTGTAAAAGCATTGTATGCACTGAGAAACAACTTTTTTGTCTTTATGTTCACAGGTATGAAAGAACTTTCAGACATCTCAGAATCATGTGGGAAGTTAACCTAAGGTGTTTCCATTAGGTTTGCAGTAAGTGCTTTGGTGTAAAATTGAGATGTATGCTATGTGTATTGTCTAAGCATTGCATGCACCGAGATAACAACTTTTTTGTGTTGATGTGTAATGCCATGAAACAACTTTCAAACTACTCATAATCATGTGGGAAGTTAACCTAAGGTGTTTCCATTAGGTTTGCAATCAGGACTTTTGAGTAGAATTGAAATGTATACTATTTGTATTGTAAAAGCATTTTATGCACTGAGAAAACAACTTTTTTGTCTTGATGTTCAGAGCCATAATACAACTTTCAAACAACTCAGAAACATTTGGGAAGTTAATCTAAGTTGTTTCCATTAGGTTTGCAGCATGTACTTTGGTGTAAAATTGAAATGTATACTCTATGTATTATCTAACCATTGTATCCCCTGAGTTAACAACTTTTTTGTGTTGATGTGTAGAGCCATGAGACAACTTTCAAACAGCTCAGAAACATGTGGGAAGTTAACTTAATATGTATCCATCTCGTTTGCACTCTGCATTTTGTTGGAAAATTGAAATTTATACCATCTTAATGTCAGAACATAGTATGCACTGAGAAAGTAACTTTTTTGTCTTGATGAATAGAGCCATGAAACAACTTTCAGACATCTCAGAATCATGTGGGAAGTTACCCTAATTTGTTTCCATTAGGTTTGCAGTAAGTGCTTTGGTGTAATATTGAAATGTATACTATTTGTATTGTCTAAGCATTGCATGCACTGAGATAACAACTTTTTTGTGTTGATGTGTGCAGCCATCAAACAACTTTCAAACTACTCATAAACATTTGGGAAGTTAACCTAAGTTGTTTCCATTAGGTTTGCAGTCAGGACTTTAGAGTACATTTGAAATCTATACTACATTTATGTCAAAGCATTCTATACACTGAGAAATCAACCTTTTTTATTTGCATGTTCGCAGGTATGAAACAACTTTCAGACATCTCAGAATCATGTGGGAAGTTAACCTAAGGTGTTTCCATTAGGTTTGCAGTAAGTGCTTTGGTGTAAAATTGAGATGTATACCATTTGTATTGTCTAAGCATTGTATGCCCTGAGTTAACAACTTTTTTGTGTTGATGTGTGGAGCCTTGAGACAACTTTCAAACAGCTCAGAAACATGTGGGAAGTTAACTTAATATGTATCCATCTGGTTTGCACTCTGCATTTTGTTTGAAAATTGTAATGTATACCACCTTAATGTTAGAACATAGTATGCACTGAGAAAGTAACTTTTTTGTCTTGATGAACAGAGGCATGAAACAACTTTCAACCTACTCATACTCATGTGGGAAGTTAACCTAAGGTGTTTCCATTAGGTTTGCAGTAAGTGCTTTGGTGTAAAATTGAAATGTATACTATTTGTATTGTCTAAGCATTGCATGCACTGAGATAACAACTTTTTTGTGTTGACGTGTACAGCCATGAAACGACTTTCAAACTACTCATATTCATGTGGGAAGTTCACCTAAGGTGTTTCCATTAGGTTAGCAATCAGGACTTTTGAGTAGAATTGAAATGTATACTATTTGTATTGTAAAAGCATTGTATGCACTGAGAAAACAACTTTTTTGTCTTGATGTTCAGAGCCATAATACAACTTTCAAACAACTCAGAAACATGTGGGAAGTTAACCTAAGTTGTTTCCATTAGGTTTGCAGCATGTACTTTGGTGTAAAATTGAAATGTATACTCTATGTATTATCTAACCATTGTATCCCCTGAGTTAACAACTTTTTTGTGTTGATGTGTAGAGCCATGAGACAACTTTCAAACAGCTCAGAAACATGTGGGAAGTTAACTAAATATGTTTCCATCTGGTTTGCCCTCTGCATTTTGTTGGAAAATTGAAATGTATACCATCTTAATGTCAGAACAAACTATGCACTCAGAAAGTAACTTTTTTGTCTTTATGTTCACAGGTATGAAAGAACTTTCAGACATCTCAGAATCATGTGGGAAGTTAACCAAAGGTGCTTCCATTAGGATTGCAGTCAGGACTTTTGAGTACAATTGAAATGTATACTACTTTTATGTCAAAGCATTCTATTCACTGAGAAATCGACTTTTTTATCTGTATGTTCACAGGTTTGAAACAACTTTCAGACATCTCAGAATCAGGTGGGAAGTTAACCTAAGGTGTTTCCATTAGGTTTGCAGCATGTACTTTGGTGTAAAATTGAAATGTATACTCTGTATTATCTAACCATAGTATGCCCTCAGTTAACAACTTTTTTGTGTTGATGTGTAGAGCCATGAGACAACTTTCAAACAGCTCAGAAACATGTGGGAAGTTAACTTAATATGAATCCATCTTGTTTGCCCTCTGCATTTTGTTGGAAAATTCAAATGTATACCATCTTAATGTCAGAACATAGTATGCACTGAGAAAGTAACTTTTTTGTCTTGATGAACAGAGCCATGAAACAACTTTCAAACATCTCAGAATCATGTGGGAAGTTACCCTGAGGTGTTTCCATTAGGTTTGCAGTAAGTGCTTTGGTGTAAAATTGAAATGTATACTATTTGTATTGTCTAAGCATTGCAAGCACTGAGAAAACAACTTTTTTGTGTTGATGTGTACAGCCATGAAACAACTTTCAAACTACTCATAAACATGTGGAAAGTTAACCTAAGGTGTTTCCATTAGGTTTGCAGTCATGACTTTTGAGTACAATTGAAATGTATACTACATTTATGTCAAAGCATTCTATTCACTGAGAAATCAACTTTTTTGACTTATGTTCACAGGTATGAAAGAAATTTCAGACATCTCAGAATCATGTGGGAAGTTAACCTAAGGTGTTTCCATTAGGTTTGCAATCAGGACTTTTGAGTAGAATTGAAATGTAAACTATTTGTATTGTAAAAGCATTGTATGCACTGAGAAAACAACTTTTTTGTCTTGATGTTCAGAGCCATAATACAACTTTCAAACAACTCAGAAACATTTGGGAAGTTGACCTAAGTTGTTTCCATTAGGTTTGCAGCATGTACTTTGGTGTAAAATTGAAATGTATACTCTATGTATTATCTAACCATTGTATGCCCTGAGTTAACAACTTTTTTGTGTTGATGTGTAGAGCCATGAGACAACTTTCAAACAGCTCAGAAACATGTGGGAAGGTAACTTAATATGTATCCATCTGGTTTGCACTCTGCATTTTGTTGGAAAATTGAAATATATACCATCTTAATGTCAGAACATAGTATGCACTGAGAAAGTAACTTTTTTGTCTTGATGAATAGAGCCATGAAACAACTTTCAGACATCTCAGAATCATGTGGGAAGTTAACCTAATTTGTTTGCATTAGGTTTGCAGTAAGTCCTTTGGTGTAAAATTGAAATGTATACTATTTGTATTGTCTAAGCATTGTATGCCCTGAGTTAACAACTTTTTTGTGTTGATGTGTAGAGCCATGAGACAACTTTCAAACAGCTCAGAAACATGCGGGAAGTTAACTTAATATGTATCCATCTGGTCTGCCCTCTGCATTTTGTTGGAAATTTGAAATGTATACCACCTTAATGTCAGAACATAGTATGCACTGAGAAAGTAACTTTTTTGTCTTGATGATCAGAGCCATGAAAGAACTTTCAAAAATCTCAGAATCATGTGGGAAGTTAACCAAAGGTGTTTCCATTAGGATTGCAGTCTGGACTTTTGAGTACAATTGAAATGTATGCTACTTTTATGTCAAAGCATTCTATTCACTGAGAAATCAACTTTTTTATCTTTATGTTCACAGGTTTGAAACAACTTTCAGACATGTCAGAATCAGGTGGGAAGTTAACCTAAGGTGTTTCCATTAGGTTTGCTGTAAGTGCTTTGGTGTAAAATTGAGATGTATACTATTTGTATTGTCTAAGCATTGCATGCCCTGAGTTAACAACTTTTTTGTGTTGATGTGTACAGCCGTGAAACAACTTTCAAACTGCTCATAATCATGTGGGAAGTTAACCTAAGGTGTTTCCATTAGATTTGCAATCAGGACTTTTGAGTACAATTGAAATGTATAGTATTTGTATTGTAAAAGCATTGTATGCACTGAGAAACAACTTTTTTTTCTTTATGTTCACAGGTATGAAAGAACTTTCAGACATCTCAGAATCATGTGGGAAGTTAACCTAAGGTGTTTCCATTAGGTTTGCAGTAAGTGCTTCGGTGTAAAATTGAGATGTATGCTATGTGTATTGTCTAAGCATTGCATGCACTGAGATAACAACTTTTTTGTGTTGATGTGTAATGCAATGAAACAACTTTCAAACTACTCATAATCATGTGGGAAGTTAACCTAAGGTGTTTCCATTAGGTTTGCAGTCAGGACTTTAGAGTACATTTGAAATCTATACTACATTTATGTCAAAGCATTCCATACTCTGAGAAATCAACCTTTTTTATCTTCATGTTCGCAGGTATGAAACAACTTTCAGACATCTCAGAATCATGTGGGAAGTTAACCTAAGGTGTTTCCATTAGGTTTGCAGTAAGTGCTTTGGTGTAAAATTGAGATGTATACCATTTGTATTGTCTAAGCATTGTATGCACTGAGTTAACAACTTTTTTGTGTTGATGTGTGGAGCCATGAGACAACTTTCAAACAGCTCAGAAACATGTGGGAAGTTAACTTAATATGTATCCATCTGGTTTGCACTCTGCATTTTGTTGGAAAATTTTAATGTATACCACCTTAATGTTACAACATAGTATGCACTGAGAAAGTAACTTTTTTGTCTTGATGAACAGAGGCATGAAACAACTTTCAACCTACTCATACTCATGTGGGAAGTTAACCTAAGGTGTTTCCATTAGGTTTGCAGTAAGTGCTTTGGTGTAAAATTGAAATGTATACTATTTGTATTCTCTAAGCATTGCATGCACTGAGATAACAACTTTTTTGTGTTGATGTGTAGAGCCATGAAACAACTTTCAAACAGCTCAGAAACATGTGGGAAGGTAACTTAATATCTATCCATCTGGTTTGCACTCTGCATTTTGTTGGAAAATTGAAATTTATACCATCTTAATGTCAGAACATAGTGTGCACTGAGAAAGTAACTTTTTTGTCTTGATGAATAGAGCCATGAAACAACTTTCAGACATCTCAGAATCATGTGGGAAGTTAACCTAATTTGTTTCCATTAGTTTGCAGTAAGTGCTTTAGTGTAAAATTGAAATGTATACTATTTGTATTGTCTAAGCATTGCATGCACTGAGATAACAACTTTTTTGTGTTGATGTGTACAGCAATGAAACAACTTTCAAACTACTCATAAACATGTGGGAAGTTAACCTAAGTTGTTTCCATTAGGTTTGCAGTCAGGACTTTAGAGTACAATTGAAATCTATACTACATTTATGTAAAAGCATTCTATACACTGAGAAATCAACCTTTATTAACTTCATGTTTACAGGTATGAAAAAACATTCAGACATCTCAGAATCATGTGGGAAGTTAACCTAATGTGTTTCCATTAGGTTTGCAGTAAGTGCTTTGGTGTAAAATTGAGATGTATACCGTTTGTATTGTCTAAGCATTGTATGCCCTGAGTTAACAACTTTTTTGTGTTGATGTGTGGAGCCATGAGACAACTTTCAAACAGCTCAGAAACATGTGGGAAGTTAACTTAATATGTATCCATCTGGTTTGCACTCTGCATTTTGTTGGAAAATTGTAATGTATACCACCTTAATGTTAGAACATAGTATGCACTGAGAAAGTAACTTTTTTGTCTTGATGAACAGAGGCATGAAACAACTTTCAACCTACTCATACTCATGTGGGAAGTTAACCTAAGGTGTTTCCATTAGGTTTGCAGTAACTGCTTTGGTGTAAAATTGAGATGTATACTATTTGTATTGTCCAAGCATTGCATGCCCTGAGTTAACAACTTTTTTGTGTTGATGTGTACAGCCATGAAACAACTTTCAAACTGCTCATAATCATGTGGGAAGTTAACCTAAGGTGTTTCCATTAGATTTGCAATCAGGACTTTTGAGTACAATTGAAATGTATAGTATTTGTATTGTAAAAGCATTGTATGCACTGAGAAACAACTTTTTTGTCTTTATGTTCACAGGTATGAAAGAACTTTCAGACATCTCAGAATCATGTGGGAAGTTAACCTAAGGTGTTTCCATTAGGTTTGCAGTAAGTGCTTTGGTGTAAAATTGAGATGTATACTATGTGTATTGTCTAAGCATTGCATGCACTGAGATAACAACTTTTTTGTGTTGATGTGTAATGCCATGAAACAACTTTCAAACTACTCATAATCATGTGGGAAGTTAACCTAAGGTGTTTCCATTAGGTTTGCAATCAGGACTTTTGAGTAGAATTGAAATGTATACTATTTGTATTGTAAAAGCATTGTATGCACTGAGAAAGCAACTTTTTTGTCTTGATGTTCAGAGCCATAATACAACTTTCAAACAACTCAGAAACATTTGGGAAGATAACCTAAGTTGTTTCCATTAGGTTTGCAGCATGTACTTTGGTGTAAAATTGAAATGTATACTCTATGTATTATCTAACCATTGTATCCCCTGAGTTAACAACTTTTTTGTGTTGATGTGTAGAGCCATGAGACAACTTTCAAACAGCTCAGAAACATGTGGGAAGTTAACTTAATATGTATCCATCTGGTTTGCACTCTGCATTTTGTTGGAAAATTGTAATGTATACCACCTTAATGTTACAACATAGTATGCACTGAGAAAGTAACTTTTTTGTCTTGATGAACAGAGGCATGAAACAACTTTCAACCTACTCATACTCATGTGGGAAGTTAACCTAAGGTGTTTCCATTAGGTTTGCAGCATGTACTTTGGTGTAAAATTGAAATGTATACTCTGTATTATCTAGCCATTGTATGCCCTCAGTTAACAACTTTTTTGTGTTGATGTGTAGAGCCATGAGACAACTTTCAAACAGCTCAGAAACATGTGGGAAGTTAACTTAATATGAATCCATCTTGTTTGCCTTCTGCATTTTGTTGGAAAATTCAAATGTATACCATCTTAATATCAGAACATAGTATGCACTGAGAAAGTAACTTTTTTGTCTTGATGAACAAAGCCATGAAACAACTTTCAAACATCTCAGAATCATGTGGGAAGTTAACCTAAGGTGTTTCCATTAGGTTTGCAATCAGGACGTTTGAGTACAATTGAAATGTAAACTATTTGTATTGTAAAAGCATTGTATGCACTGAGAAAACAACTTTTTTGTCTTGATGTTCAGAGCCATAATACAACTTTCAAACAACTCAGAAACATTTGGGAAGTTAACCTAAGTTGTTTCCTTTAGGTTTGCAGCATGTACTTTGGTGTAAAATTGAAATGTATACTCTATGTATTATCTAACCATTGTGTGCCCTGAGTTAACAACTTTTTTGTGTTGATGTGTAGAGCCATGAGACAACTTTCAAACAGCTCAGAAACATGTGGGAAGTTAACTTAATATGTATCCATCTGGTTTGCACTCTGCATTTTGTTGGAAAATTGTAATGTATACCACCTTAATGTTACAACATAGTATGCACTGAGAAAGTAACTTTTTTGTCTTGATGAACAGAGGCATGAAACAACTTTCAACCTACTCATACTCATGTGGGAAGTTAACCTAAGGTGTTTCCATTAGGTTTGCAGCATGTACTTTGGTGTAAAATTGAAATGTATACTCTGTATTATCTAGCCATTGTATGCCCTCAGTTAACAACTTTTTTGTGTTGATGTGTAGAGCCATGAGACAACTTTCAAACAGCTCAGAAACATGTGGGAAGTTAACTTAATATGAATCCATCTTGTTTGCCTTCTGCATTTTGTTGGAAAATTCAAATGTATACCATCTTAATATCAGAACATAGTATGCACTGAGAAAGTAACTTTTTTGTCTTGATGAACAAAGCCATGAAACAACTTTCAAACATCTCAGAATCATGTGGGAAGTTAACCTAAGGTGTTTCCATTAGGTTTGCAATCAGGACGTTTGAGTACAATTGAAATGTAAACTATTTGTATTGTAAAAGCATTGTATGCACTGAGAAAACAACTTTTTTGTCTTGATGTTCAGAGCCATAATACAACTTTCAAACAACTCAGAAACATTTGGGAAGTTAACCTAAGTTGTTTCCTTTAGGTTTGCAGCATGTACTTTGGTGTAAAATTGAAATGTATACTCTATGTATTATCTAACCATTGTGTGCCCTGAGTTAACAACTTTTTTGTGTTCATGTGTAGAGCCATGAGACAACTTTCAAACAGCTCAGAAACATGTGGGAAGGTAACTTAATATGTATCCATCTGGTTTGCACTCTGCATTTTGTTGGAAAATTGAAATTTATACCATCTTAATGTCAGAACATAGTGTGCACTGAGAAAGTAACTTTTTTGTCTTGATGAATAGAGCCATGAAACAACTTTCAGACATCTCAGAATCATGTGGGAAGTTAACCTAATTTGTTTGCATTAGGTTTGCAGTAAGTGCTTTGGTGTAAAATTGAAATGTATACTATTTGTATTGTCTAAGCATTGTATGCCCTGAGTTAACAACTTTTTTGTGTTGATGTGTAGAGCCATGAGACAACTTTCAAACAGCTCAGAAACATGCGGGAAGTTAACTTAATATGTATCCATCTGGTCTGCCCTCTGCATTTTGTTGGAAATTTGAAATGTATACCACCTTAATGTCAGAACATAGTATGCACTGAGAAAGTAATTTTTTTGTCTTGATGAACAGAGCCATGAAACAACTTTCAAAAATCTCAGAATCATGTGGCAAGTTAACCAAAGGTGTTTCCATTAGGATTGCAGTCTGGACTTTTGAGTACAATTGAAATGTATACTACTTTTATGTCAAAGCATTCTATTCACTGAGAAATTAACTTTTTTATCTTTATGTTCACAGGTTTGAAACAACTTTCAGACATGTCAGAATCAGGTGGGAAGTTAACCTAAGGTGTTTCCATTAGGTTTGCTGTAAGTGCTTTGGTGTAAAATTGAGATGTATACTATTTGCATTGTCTAAGCATTGCATGCCCTGAGTTAACAACTTTTTTGTGTTGATGTGTACAGCCATGAAACAACTTTCAAACTGCTCATAATCATGTGGGAAGTTAACCTAAGGTGTTTCCATTAGATTTGCAATCAGGACTTTTGAGTACAATTGAAATGTATAGTATTTGTATTGTAAAAGCATTGTATGCACTGAGAAACAACTTTTTTGTCTTTATGTTCACAGGTATGAAAGAACTTTCAGACATCTCAGAATCATGTGGGAAGTTAACCTAAGGTGTTTCCATTAGGTTTGCAGTAAGTGCTTTGGTGTAAAATTGAGATGTATACTATGTGTATTGTCTAAGCATTGCATGCACTGAGATAACAACTTTTTTGTGTTGATGTGTAATGCAATGAAACAACTTTCAAACTACTCATAATCATGTGGGAAGTTAACCTAAGGTGTTTCCATTAGGTTTGCAGTCAGGACTTTAGAGTACATTTGAAATCTATACTACATTTATGTCAAAGCATTCTATACACTGAGAAATCAACCTTTTTTATCTTCATGTTCGCAGGTATGAAACAACTTTCAGACATCTCAGAATCATGTGGGAAGTTAACCTAAGGTGTTTCCATTTGGTTTGCAGTAAGTGCTTTGGTGTAAAATTGAGATGTATACCATTTGTATTGTCTAAGCATTGTATGCCCTGAGTTAACAACTTTTTTGTGTTGATGTGTGGAGCCATGAGACAACTTTCAAACAGCTCAGAAACATGTGGGAAGTTAACTTAATATGTATCCATCTGGTTTGCACTCTGCATTTTGTTGGAAAATTCTAATGTATACCACCTTAATGTTAGAACATAGTATGCACTGAGAAAGTAACTTTTTTGTCTTGATGAACAGAGGCATGAAACAACTTTCAACCTACTCATACCCATGTGGGAAGTTAACCTAAGGTGTTTCCATTAGGTTAGCAATCAGGACTTTTGAGTAGAATTGAAATGTATACTATTTGTATTGTAAAAGCATTGTATGCACTGAGAAAACAACTTTTTTGTCTTGATGTTCAGAGCCATAATACAACTTTCAAACAACTCAGAAACATGTGGGAAGTTAACCTAAGTTGTTTCCATTAGGTTTGCAGTATGTACTTTGGTGTAAAATTGAAATGTATACTATCTGTATTATCTAACCATTGTATGCCCTCAGTTAACAACTTTTTTGTGTTGATGTGTAGAGCCATGAGACAACTTTCAAACAGCTCAGAAACATGTGGGAAGTTAACTTAATATGTTTCCATCTGGTTTGCCCTCTGCATTTTGTTGGAAAATTGAAATGTGTACCATCTTAATGTCAGAACATAGTATGCACTCAGAAAGTAACTTTTTTGTCTTGATGAACAGAGCCATGAAACAACTTTCAGACATCTCAGAATCATGTGGGAAGTTAACCAAAGGTGCTTCCATTAGGATTGCAGTCAGGACTTTTGAGTACAATTGCAATGTATACTACTTTTATGTCAAAGCATTCTATTCACTGAGAAATCAACTTTTTTATCTTTATGTTGACAGGTTTGAAACAACTTTCAGACATCTCAGAATCAGGTGGGAAGTTAATCTAAGGTGTTTCCATTAGGTTTGCAGCATGTACTTTGGTGTAAAATTGAAATGCATACTCTATGTATTCTCTAACCATTGGATGCCCTGAGTTAACAACTTTTTTGTGTTGATGTGTAGAGCCATGAGACAACTTTCAAACAGCTCAGAAACATGTTGGAAGGTAACTTAATATGTATCCATCTGGTTTGCACTCTGCATTTTGTTGGAAAATTGAAATTTATACCATCTTAATGTCAGAACATAGTATGCACTGAGAAAGTAACTTTTTTGTCTTGCATTAGGTTTGCAGTAAGTGCTTTGGTGTAAAATTGAAATGTATACTATTTGTATTGTCTAAGCATTGTATGCCCTGAGTTAACAACTTTTTTGTGTTGATGTGTAGAGCCATGAGACAACTTTCAAACAGCTCAGAGACATGCGCGAAGTTAACTTAATTTGTATCCATCTGGTCTGCCCTCTGCATTTTGTTGGAAATTTGAAATGTATACCATCTTAATGTCAGAACATAGTATGCACTGAGAAAGTAACTTTTTTGTCTTGATGAACAGAGCCATGAAACAACTTTCAAAAATCTCAGAATCATGTGGGAAGTTAACCAAAGGTGTTTCCATTAGGATTGCAGTCTGGACTTTTGAGTACAATTGAAATGTATACTACTTTTATGTCAAAGCATTCTATTCACTGAGAAATCAACTTTTTTATCTTTATGTTCACAGGTTTGAAACAACTTTCAGACATGTCAGAATCAGGTGGGAAGTTAACCTAAGGTGTTTCCATTAGGTTTGCTGTAAGTGCTTTGGTGTAAAATTGAGATGTATACTATTTGTATTGTCTAAGCATTGCATGCCCTGAGTTAACAACTTTTTTGTGTTGATGTGTACAGCCATGAAACAACTTTCAAACTACTCATAATCATGTGGGAAGTTAACCTAAGGTTTTTCCATTAGATTTGCAATCAGGACTTTTGAGTACAATTGAAATGTATAGTATTTGTATTGTAAAAGCATTGTATGCACTGAGAAACAACTTTTTTGTCTTTATGTTCACAGGTATGAAAGAACTTTCAGACATCTCAGAATCATGTGGGAAGTTAACCTAAGGTGTTTCCATTAGGTTTGCAGTAAGTGCTTTGGTGTAAAATTGAGATGTATACTATGTGTATTGTCTAAGCATTGCATGCACTGAGATAACAACTTTTTTGTGTTGATGTGTACAGCAATGAAACAACTTTCAAACTACTCATAAACATGTGGGAAGTTAACCTAAGTTGTTTCCATTAGGTTTGCAGTCAGGACTTTAGAGTACATTTGAAATCTATACTACATTTATGTCAAAGCATTCTATACACTGAGAAATCAACCTTTTTTATCTTCATGTTCACAGGTATGAAAAAACTTTCAGACATCTCAGAATCATGTGGGAAGTTAACCTAATGTGTTTCCATTAGGTTTGCAGTAAGTGCTTTGGTGTAAAATTGAGATGTATACCGTTTGTATTGTCTAAGCATTGTATGCCCTGAGTTAACAACTTTTTTGTGTTGATGTGTGGAGCCATGAGACAACGTTCAAACAGCTCAGAAACATGTGGGAAGTTAACTTAATATGTATCCATCTGGTTTGCACTCTGCATTTTGTTGGAAATTTGAAATGTATACCACCTTAATGTCAGAACATAGTACGCACTGAGAAAGTAACTTTTTTGTCTTGATGAACAGAGCCATGAAACAACTTTCAAACTACTCATATTCATGTGGGAAGTTCACCTAAGGTGTTTCCATTAGGTTAGCAATCAGGGCTTTTGAGTAGAATTGAAATGTATACTATTTGTATTCTAAAAGCATTGTATGCACTGAGAAAACAACTTTTTTGTCTTGATGTTCAGAGCCATAATACAACTTTCAAACAATTCAGAAACATGTGGGAAGTTAACCTAAGTTGTTTCCATTAGGTTTGCAGTATGTACTTTGGTGTAAAATTGAAATGTATACTATCTGTATTATCTAACCATTGTATGCCCTCAGTTAACAACTTTTTTGTGTTGATGTGTAGAGCCATGAGACAACTTTCAAACAGCTCAGAAACATGTGGGAAGTTAACTTAATATGTTTCCATCTGGTTTGCCCTCTGCATTTTGTTGGAAAATTGAAATGTATACCATCTTAATGTCAGAACATAGTATGCACTCAGAAAGTAACTTTTTTGTCTTGATGAACAGAGCCATGAAACAACTTTCAGACATCTCAGAATCATGTGGGAAGTTAACCAAAGGTGCTTCCATTAGGATTGCAGTCAGGACTTTTGAGTACAACTGAAATGTATACTACTTTTATGTCAAAGCATTCTATTCACTGAGAAATCAACTTTTTTATCTTTATGTTGACAGGTTTGAAACAACTTTCAGACATCTCAGAATCAGGTGGGAAGTTAACCTAAGGTGTTTCCATTAGGTTTGCAGCATGTACTTTGGTGTAAAATTGAAATGTATACTCTGTATTATCTAGCCATTGTATGCCCTCAGTTAACAACTTTTTTGTGTTGATGTGTAGAGCCATGAGACAACTTTCAAACAGCTCAGAAACATGTGGGAAGTTAAATTAATATGAATCCATCTTGTTTGCCCTCTGCATTTTGTTGGAAAATTCAAATGTATACCATCTTAATATCAGAACATAGTATGCACTGAGAAAGTAACGTTTTTGTCTTGATGAACAAAGCCATGAAACAAATTTCAAACATCTCAGAATCATGTGGGAAGTTAACCTAAGGTGTTTCCATTAGGTTTGCAATCAGGACGTTTGAGTACAATTGAAATGTAAACTATTTGTATTGTAAAAGCATTGTATGCACTGAGAAAACAACTTTTTTGTCTTGATGTTCAGAGCCATAATACAACTTTCAAACAACTCAGAAACATTTGGGAAGTTAACCTAAGTTGTTTCCTTTAGGTTTGCAGCATGTACTTTGGTGTAAAATTGAAATGTATACTCTATGTATTATCTAACCATTGTGTGCCCTGAGTTAACAACTTTTTTGTGTTGATGTGTAGAGCCATGAGACAACTTTCAAACAGCTCAGAAACATGTTGGAAGGTAACTTAATATGTATCCATCTGGTTTGCACTCTGCATTTTGTTGGAAAATTGAAATTTATACCATCTTAATGTCAGAACATAGTATGCACTGAGAAAGTAACTTTTTTGTCTTGCATTAGGTTTGCAGTAAGTGCTTTGGTGTAAAATTGAAATGTATACTATTTGTATTGTCTAAGCATTGTATGCCCTGAGTTAACAACTTTTTTGTGTTGATGTGTAGAGCCATGAGACAACTTTCAAACAGCTCAGAGACATGCGCGAAGTTAACTTAATTTGTATCCATCTGGTCTGCCCTCTGCATTTTGTTGGAAATTTGAAATGTATACCATCTTAATGTCAGAACATAGTATGCACTGAGAAAGTAACTTTTTTGTCTTGATGAACAGAGCCATGAAACAACTTTCAAAAATCTCAGAATCATGTGGGAAGTTAACCAAAGGTGTTTCCATTAGGATTGCAGTCTGGACTTTTGAGTACAATTGAAATGTATACTACTTTTATGTCAAAGCATTCTATTCACTGAGAAATCAACTTTTTTATCTTTATGTTCACAGGTTTGAAACAACTTTCAGACATGTCAGAATCAGGTGGGAAGTTAACCTAAGGTGTTTCCATTAGGTTTGCTGTAAGTGCTTTGGTGTAAAATTGAGATGTATACTATTTGTATTGTCTAAGCATTGCATGCCCTGAGTTAACAACTTTTTTGTGTTGATGTGTACAGCCATGAAACAACTTTCAAACTACTCATAATCATGTGGGAAGTTAACCTAAGGTTTTTCCATTAGATTTGCAATCAGGACTTTTGAGTACAATTGAAATGTATAGTATTTGTATTGTAAAAGCATTGTATGCACTGAGAAACAACTTTTTTGTCTTTATGTTCACAGGTATGAAAGAACTTTCAGACATCTCAGAATCATGTGGGAAGTTAACCTAAGGTGTTTCCATTAGGTTTGCAGTAAGTGCTTTGGTGTAAAATTGAGATGTATACTATGTGTATTGTCTAAGCATTGCATGCACTGAGATAACAACTTTTTTGTGTTGATGTCTAATGCAATGAAACAACTTTCAAACTACTCATAATCATGTGGGAAGTTAACCTAAGGTGTTTCCATTAGGTTTGCACTCAGGACTTTAGAGTACATTTGAAATCTATACTACATTTATGTCAAAGCATTCTATACACTGAGAAATCAACCTTTTTTATCTTCATGTTCGCAGGTATGAAACAACTTTCATACATCTCAGAATCATGTGGGAAGTTAACCTAAGGTGTTTCCATTAGGTTTGCAGTAAGTGCTTTGGTGTAAAATTGAGATGTATACCATTTGTATTGTCTAAGCATTGTATGCCCTGAGTTAACAACTTTTTTGTGTTGATGTGTGGAGCCATGAGACAACTTTCAAACAGCTCAGAAACATGTGGGAAGTTAACTTAATATGTATCCATCTGGTTTGCACTCTGCATTTTGTTGGAAAATTGTAATGTATACCACCTTAATGTTAGAACATAGTATGCACTGAGAAAGTAACTTTTTTGTCGTGATGAACAGAGGCATGAAACAACTTTCAACCTACTCATACTCATGTGGGAAGTTAACCTAAGGTGTTTCCATTAGGTTTGCAGTAAGTGCTTTGGTGTAAAATTGAAATGTATACTATTTGTATTGTCTAAGCATTGCATGCACTGAGATAACAACTTTTTTGTGTTGATCTGTAGAGCCATGAGACAACTTTCAAACAGCTCAGAAACATGTGGGAAGGTAACTTAATATGTATCCATCTGGTTTGCACTCTGCATTTTGTTGGAAAATTGAAATTCATACCATCTTAATGTCAGAACATAGTGTGCACTGAGAAAGTAACTTTTTTGTCTTGATGAATAGAGCCATGAAACAACTTTCAGACATCTCAGAATCATGTGGGAAGTTAAACTAATTTGTTTCCATTAGTTTGCAGTAAGTGCTTTAGTGTAAAATTGAAATGTATACTATTTGTATTGTCTAAACATTGCATGCACTGAGATAACAACTTTTTTGTGTTGATGTGTACAGCAATGAAACAACTTTCAAACTACTCATAAACATGTGGGAAGTTAACCTAAGTTGTTTCCATTAGGTTTGCAGTCAGGACTTTAGAGTACATTTGAAATCTATACTACATTTATGTCAAAGCATTCTATACACTGAGAAATCAACCTTTTTTATCTTCATGTTCACAGGTATGAAAAAACTTTCAGACATCTCAGAATCATGTGGGAAGTTAACCTAATGTGTTTCCATTAGGTTTGCAGTAAGTGCTTTGGTGTAAAATTGAGATGTATACCGTTTGTATTGTCTAAGCATTGTATGCCCTGAGTTAACAACTTTTTTGTGTTGATGTGTGGAGCCATGAGACAACGTTCAAACAGCTCAGAAACATGTGGGAAGTTAACTTAATATGTATCCATCTGGTTTGCACTCTGCATTTTGTTGGAAATTTGAAATGTATACCACCTTAATGTCAGAACATAGTATGCACTGAGAAAGTAACTTTTTTGTCTTGATGAACAGAGCCATGAAACAACTTTCAAACTACTCATATTCATGTGGGAAGTTCACCTAAGGTGTTTCCATTAGGTTAGCAATCAGGGCTTTTGAGTAGAATTGAAATGTATACTATTTGTATTGTAAAAGCATTGTATGCACTGAGAAAACAACTTTTTTGTCTTGATGTTCAGAGCCATAATACAACTTTCAAACAATTCAGAAACATGTGGGAAGTTAACCTAAGTTGTTTCCATTAGGTTTGCAGTATGTACTTTGGTGTAAAATTGAAATGTATACTATCTGTATTATCTAACCATTGTATGCCCTCAGTTAACAACTTTTTTGTGTTGATGTGTAGAGCCATGAGACAACTTTCAAACAGCTCAGAAACATGTGGGAAGTTAACTTAATATGTTTCCATCTGGTTTGCCCTCTGCATTTTGTTGGAAAATTGAAATGTATACCATCTTAATGTCAGAACATAGTATGCACTCAGAAAGTAACTTTTTTGTCTTGATGAACAGAGCCATGAAACAACTTTCAGACATCTCAGAATCATGTGGGAAGTTAACCAAAGGTGCTTCCATTAGGATTGCAGTCAGGACTTTTGAGTACAACTGAAATGTATACTACTTTTATGTCAAAGCATTCTATTCACTGAGAAATCAACTTTTTTATCTTTATGTTGACAGGTTTGAAACAACTTTCAGACATCTCAGAATCAGGTGGGAAGTTAACCTAAGGTGTTTCCATTAGGTTTGCAGCATGTACTTTGGTGTAAAATTGAAATGTATACTCTGTATTATCTAGCCATTGTATGCCCTCAGTTAACAACTTTTTTGTGTTGATGTGTAGAGCCATGAGACAACTTTCAAACAGCTCAGAAACATGTGGGAAGTTAAATTAATATGAATCCATCTTGTTTGCCCTCTGCATTTTGTTGGAAAATTCAAATGTATACCATCTTAATATCAGAACATAGTATGCACTGAGAAAGTAACGTTTTTGTCTTGATGAACAAAGCCATGAAACAAATTTCAAACATCTCAGAATCATGTGGGAAGTTAACCTAAGGTGTTTCCATTAGGTTTGCAATCAGGACGTTTGAGTACAATTGAAATGTAAACTATTTGTATTGTAAAAGCATTGTATGCACTGAGAAAACAACTTTTTTGTCTTGATGTTCAGAGCCATAATACAACTTTCAAACAACTCAGAAACATTTGGGAAGTTAACCTAAGTTGTTTCCTTTAGGTTTGCAGCATGTACTTTGGTGTAAAATTGAAATGTATACTCTATGTATTATCTAACCATTGTGTGCCCTGAGTTAACAACTTTTTTGTGTTGATGTGTAGAGCCATGAGACAACTTTCAAACAGCTCAGAAACATGCGGGAAGTTAACTTAATATGTATCCATCTGGTCTGCCCTCTGCATTTTGTTGGAAATTTGAAATGTATACCACCTTAATGTCAGAACATAGTATGCACTGAGAAAGTAATTTTTTTGTCTTGATGAACAGAGCCATGAAACAACTTTCAAAAATCTCAGAATCATGTGGGAAGTTAACCAAAGGTGTTTCCATTAGGATTGCAGTCTGGACTTTTGAGTACAATTGAAATGTATACTACTTTTATGTCAAAGCATTCTATTCACTGAGAAATTAACTTTTTTATCTTTATGTTCACAGGTTTGAAACAACTTTCAGACATGTCAGAATCAGGTGGGAAGTTAACCTAAGGTGTTTCCATTAGGTTTGCTGTAAGTGCTTTGGTGTAAAATTGAGATGTATACTATTTGTATTGTCTAAGCATTGCATGCCCTGAGTTAACAACTTTTTTGTGTTGATGTGTACAGCCATGAAACAACTTTCAAACTGCTCATAATCATGTGGGAAGTTAACCTAAGGTGTTTCCATTAGATTTGCAATCAGGACTTTTGAGTACAATTGAAATGTATAGTATTTGTATTGTAAAAGCATTGTATGCACTGAGAAACAACTTTTTTGTCTTTATGTTCACAGGTATGAAAGAACTTTCAGACATCTCAGAATCATGTGGGAAGTTAACCTAAGGTGTTTCCATTAGGTTTGCAGTAAGTGCTTTGGTGTAAAATTGAGATGTATACTATGTGTATTGTCTAAGCATTGCATGCACTGAGATAACAACTTTTTTGTGTTGATGTGTAATGCAATGAAACAACTTTCAAACTACTCATAATCATGTGGGAAGTTAACCTAAGGTGTTTCCATTAGGTTTGCAGTCAGGACTTTAGAGTACATTTGAAATCTATACTACATTTATGTCAAAGCATTCTATACACTGAGAAATCAACCTTTTTTATCTTCATGTTCGCAGGTATGAAACAACTTTCAGACATCTCAGAATCATGTGGGAAGTTAACCTAAGGTGTTTCCATTTGGTTTGCAGTAAGTGCTTTGGTGTAAAATTGAGATGTATACCATTTGTATTGTCTAAGCATTGTATGCCCTGAGTTAACAACTTTTTTGTGTTGATGTGTGGAGCCATGAGACAACTTTCAAACAGCTCAGAAACATGTGGGAAGTTAACTTAATATGTATCCATCTGGTTTGCACTCTGCATTTTGTTGGAAAATTCTAATGTATACCACCTTAATGTTAGAACATAGTATGCACTGAGAAAGTAACTTTTTTGTCTTGATGAACAGAGGCATGAAACAACTTTCAACCTACTCATACCCATGTGGGAAGTTAACCTAAGGTGTTTCCATTAGGTTAGCAATCAGGACTTTTGAGTAGAATTGAAATGTATACTATTTGTATTGTAAAAGCATTGTATGCACTGAGAAAACAACTTTTTTGTCTTGATGTTCAGAGCCATGAAACAACTTTCAGACATCTCAGAATCATGTGGGAAGTTAACCAAAGGTGCTTCCATTAGGATTGCAGTCAGGACTTTTGAGTACAATTGCAATGTATACTACTTTTATGTCAAAGCATTCTATTCACTGAGAAATCAACTTTTTTATCTTTATGTTGACAGGTTTGAAACAACTTTCAGACATCTCAGAATCAGGTGGGAAGTTAATCTAAGGTGTTTCCATTAGGTTTGCAGCATGTACTTTGGTGTAAAATTGAAATGCATACTCTATGTATTCTCTAACCATTGTATGCCCTGAGTTAACAACTTTTTTGTGTTGATGTGTAGAGCCATGAGACAACTTTCAAACAGCTCAGAAACATGTTGGAAGGTAACTTAATATGTATCCATCTGGTTTGCACTCTGCATTTTGTTGGAAAATTGAAATTTATACCATCTTAATGTCAGAACATAGTATGCACTGAGAAAGTAACTTTTTTGTCTTGCATTAGGTTTGCAGTAAGTGCTTTGGTGTAAAATTGAAATGTATACTATTTGTATTGTCTAAGCATTGTATGCCCTGAGTTAACAACTTTTTTGTGTTGATGTGTAGAGCCATGAGACAACTTTCAAACAGCTCAGAGACATGCGCGAAGTTAACTTAATTTGTATCCATCTGGTCTGCCCTCTGCATTTTGTTGGAAATTTGAAATGTATACCATCTTAATGTCAGAACATAGTATGCACTGAGAAAGTAACTTTTTTGTCTTGATGAACAGAGCCATGAAACAACTTTCAAAAATCTCAGAATCATGTGGGAAGTTAACCAAAGGTGTTTCCATTAGGATTGCAGTCTGGACTTTTGAGTACAATTGAAATGTATACTACTTTTATGTCAAAGCATTCTATTCACTGAGAAATCAACTTTTTTATCTTTATGTTCACAGGTTTGAAACAACTTTCAGACATGTCAGAATCAGGTGGGAAGTTAACCTAAGGTGTTTCCATTAGGTTTGCAGCATGTACTTTGGTGTAAAATTGAAATGTATACTCTGTATTATCTAACCATTGTATGCCCTGAGTTAACAACTTTTTTGTGTTGATGTGTACTGCCATGAAACAACTTTCAAACTACTCATAAACATGTGGGAAGTTAACCTAAGTTGTTTCCATTAGGTTTGCAGCATGTACTTTGGTGTAAAATTGAAATGTATACTCTATGTATTATCTAACCATTGTATTCCCTGAGTTAACAACTTTTTTGTGTTGATGTGTAGAGCCATGAGACAACTTTCAAACAGCTCAGAAACATGTGGGAAGGTAACTTAATATGTATCCATCTGGTTTGCACTCTGCATTTTGTTGGAAAATTGAAATTTATACCATCTTAATGTCAGAACATAGTATGCACTGAGAAAGTAACTTTTTTGTCTTGATGAATAGAGCCATGAAACAACTTTCAGACATCTCAGAATCATGTGGGAAGTTAACCTAATTTGTTTGCATTAGGTTTGCAGTAAGTGCTTTGGTGTAAAATTGAAATGTATACTATTTGTATTGTCTAAGCATTGCATGCACTGAGATAACAACTTTTTTGTGTTGATGTGTACAGCCATGAAACAACTTTCAAACTACTCATAAACATGTGGGAAGTTAACCTAAGTTGTTTCCATTAGGTTTGCAGTCAGGACTTTAGAGTACATTTGAAAGCTATACTACTTTTATGTCAAAGCATTCTATACACTGAGAAATCAACCTTTTTTATCTTCATGTTCACAGGTATGAAACAACTTTCAGACATCTCAGAATCATGTGAGAAGTTAACCTAAGGTGTTTCCATTAGGTCTGCAGTAAGTGCTTTGGTGTAAAATTGAGATGTATACGATTTGTATTGTCTATGCATTGTATGCCCTGAGTTAACAACTTTTTTGTGTTGACGTGTGGAGCCATGAGACAACTTTCAAACAGCTCAGAAACATGTGGAAAGTTAACTTAATATGTATCCATCTGGTTTGCACTCTGCATTTTGTTGGAAAATTGTAATGTATACCACCTTAATGTTAGAACATAGTATGCACTGAGAAAGTAACTTTTTTGTCTTGATGAATAGACCCATGAAACAACTTTCAAAAATCTCAGAATCATGTGGGAAGTTAACCAAAGGTGTTTCCATTAAGATTGCAGTCTGGACTTTTGAGTACAATTGAAATGTATACTACTTTTATGTCAAAGCATTCTATTGACTGAGAAATCAACTTTTTTACCTTATGTTCACAGGTTTGAAACAACTTTCAGACATGTCAGAATCAGGTGGGAAGTTAACCTAAGGTGTTTCCATTAGGTTTGCTGTAAGTGCTTTGGTGTAAAATTGAGATGTATACTATTTGTATTGTCTAAGCATTGCATGCCCTGAGTTAACAACTTTTTTGTGTTGATGTGTACAGCCATGAAACAACTTTCAAACTACTCATAATCATGTGGGAAGTTAACCTAAGGTGTTTCCATTAGGTTTGCAATCAAGACTTTTGAGTAGAATTGAAATGTATACTATTTGTATTGGAAAAGCATTGTATGCACTGAGAAAACAACTTTTTTGTCTTGATGTTCAGAGCCATAATACAACTTTCAAACAACTCAGAAACATTTGGGAAGTTAACCTAAGTTGTTTCCATTAGTTTTGCAGCATGTACTTTGGTGTAAAATTGAAATGTATACTCTATTTATTATCTAACCATTGTATGCCCTGAGTTAACAACTTTTTTGTGTTGATGTGTAGAGCCATGAGACAACTTTCAAACAGCTCAGAAACATGTGGGAAGTTAACTTAATATGTATCCATCTGGTTTGCACTCTGCATTTTGTTTGAAAATTGTAATGTATACCACCTTAATGTTAGAACATAGTATGCACTGAGAAAGTAACTTTTTTGTCTTGATGAACAGAGGCATGAAACAACTTTCAACCTACTCATACTCATGTGGGAAGTTAACCTAAGGTGTTTCCATTAGGTTTGCAGTCAGTGCTTTGGTGTAAAATTGAAATGTATACTATTTGTATTGTCTAAGCATTGCATGCACTGAGAAAACAACTTTTTTGTCTTGATGTTCAGAGCCATAATACAACTTTCAAACAACTCAGAAACATGTGGGAAGTTAACCTAAGTTGTTTCCATTAGGTTTGCAGCATGTACTTTGGTGTAAAATTGAAATGTATACTATCTGTATTATCTAACCATTGTATGCCCTGAGGTAACAACTTTTTTGTGTTGATGTGTAGAGCCATGAGACAACTTTCAAACAGCTCAGAAACATGTGGGAAGTTAACTTAATATGTTTCCATCTGGTTTGCCCTCTGCATTTTGTTGGAAAATTGAAATGTATACCATCTTAATGTTAGAACATAGTATGCACTCAGAAAGTAACTTTTTTGTCTTTATGTTCACAGGTATGAAAGAACTTTCAGACATCTCAGAATACATGTGGGAAGTTAACCAAAGGTGCTTCCATTAGGATTGCACTCAGGACTTTTGAGTACAATTGAAATGTATACTACTTTTATGTCAAAGCATTCTATTCACTGAGAAATCAACTTTTCTATCTTTATGTTCACAGGTTTGAAACAACTTTCAGACATCTCAGAATCAGGTGGGAAGTTAACCTAAGGTGTTTCCATTAGGTTTGCAATCAGGACTTTTGAGTAGACTTGAAATGTAAACTATTTGTATTGTAAAAGCACTGTATGCACTGAGAAAACAACTTTTTTGTCTTGATGTTCAGAGCCATAATACAACTTTCAAACAACTCAGAAACATTTGGGAAGTTAACCTAAGTTGTTTACATTAGGTTTGCAGCATGTACTTTGGTGTAAAATTGAAATGTATACTCTATGTATTATCTAACCATTGTATGCCCTGAGTTAACAACTTCTTTGTGTTGATGTGTAGAGCCATGAGACAACTTTCAAACAGCTCAGAAACATGTGGGAAGGTAACTTAATATGTATCCATCTGGTTTGCACTCTGCATTTTGTTGGAAAATTGAAATTTATACCATCTTAATGTCAGAACATAGTATGCACTGAGAAAGTAACTTTTTTGTCTTGATGAATAGAGCCATGAAACAACTTTCAGACATCTCAGAATCAGGTGGGAAGTTAACCTCAGGTGTTTCCATTAGGTTTGCTGTAAGTGCTTTGGTGTAAAATTGAGATGTATACTATTTGTATTGTCTAAGCATTGCATGCCCAGAGTTAACAACTTTTTTGTGTTGATGTGTACAGTCATGAAACAACTTTCAAACTGCTCATAATCATGTGGGAAGTTAACCTAAGGTGTTTCCATTAGATTTGCAATCAGGACTTTTGAGTACAATTGGAATGTATAGTATTTGTATTGTAAAAGCATTGTATGCACTGAGAAACAACTTTTTTGTCTTTATGTTCACAGGTATGAAACAACTTTCAGACATCTCAGAATCAGGTGGGAAGTTAACTTAAGGTGTTTCCATTAGGTTTGCTGTAAGTGCTTTGGTGTAAAATTGAGATGTATACTATTTGTATTGTCTAAGCATTGCATGCCCTGAGTTAACAACTTTTTTGTGTTGATGTGTACAGTCATGAAACAACTTTCAACCTGCTCATAATCATGTGGGAAGTTAACCTAAGGTGTTTCCATTAGATTTGCAATCAGGACTTTTGAGTACAATTGAAATGTATAGTATTTGTATTGTAAAAGCATTGTATGCACTGAGAAACAACTTTTTTGTCTTTATGTTCACAGGTATGAAAGAACTTTCAGACATCTCAGAATCATGTGGGAAGTTAACCTAAGGTGTTTCCATTAGGTTTGCAGTAAGTGCTTTGGTGTAAAATTGAGATGTATACTATGTGTATTGTCTAAGCATTGCATGCACTGAGATATCAACTTTTTTGTGTTGATGTGTAATGCAATGAAACAACTTTCAAACTACTCATAATCATGTGGGAAGTTAACCTAAGTTGTTTCCATTAGGTTTGCAGTCAGGACTTTAGAGTACATTTGAAATCTATACTACATTTATGTCAAAGCATTCTATACACTGAGAAATCAACCTTTTTTATCTTCATGTTCGCAGGTATGAAACAACTTTCAGACATCTCAGAATCATGTGGGAAGTTAACCTAAGGTGTTTCCATTAGGTTTGCAGTAAGTGCTTTGGTGTAAAATTGAGATGTATACCATTTGTATTGTCTAAGCATTGTATGCCCTGAGTTAACAACTTTTTTGTGTTGATGTGTGGAGCCATGAGACAACTTTCAAACAGCTCAGAAACATGTGGGAAGTTAACTTAATATGTATCCATCTGGTTTGCACTCTGCATTTTGTTGGAAAATTGTAATGTATACCACCTTAATGTTAGAACATAGTATGCACTGAGAAAGTAACTTTTTTGTCTTGATGAACAGAGGCATGAAACAACTTTCAACCTACTCATACTCATGTGGGAAGTTAACCTAAGGTGTTTCCATTAGGTTTGCAGTAAGTGCTTTGGTGTAAAATTGAAATGTATACAATTTGTATTGTCTAAGCATTGCATGCACTGAGATAACAACTTTTTTGTGTTGATGTGTAGAGCCATGAGACAACTTTCAAACAGCTCAGAAACATGCGGGAAGTTAGCTTAATATGTATCCATCTGGTTTGCCCTCTGCATTTTGTTGGAAATTTGAAATGTATACCACCTTAATGTTAGAACATAGTATGCACTGAGAAAGTAACTTTTTTGTCTTGATGAACAGAGGCATGAAACAACTTTCAACCTACTCATACTCATGTGGGAAGTTAACCTAAGGTGTTTCCATTAGGTTAGCAATCAGGACTTTTGAGTAGAATTGAAATGTATACTATTTGTATTGTAAAAGCATTGTATGCACTGAGAAAACAACTTTTTTGTCTTGATGTTCAGAGCCATAATACAACTTTCAAACAACTCAGAAACATGTGGGAAGTTAACCTAAGTTGTTTCCATTAGGTTTGCAGTATGTACTTTGGTGTAAAATTGAAATGTATACTATCTGTATTATCTAACCATTGTATGCCCTCAGTTAACAACTTTTTTGTGTTGATGTGTAGAGCCATGAGACAACTTTCAAGCAGCTCAGAAACATGTGGGAAGTTAACTTAATATGTTTCCATCTGGTTTCCCTCTTCATTTTGTTGGAAAATTGAAATGTATACCATCTTAATGTCAGAACATAGTATGCACTCAGAAAGTAACTTTTTTGTCGTGATGAACAGAGCCATGAAACAACTTTCAGACATCTCAGAATCATGTGGGAAGTTACCCTGAGGTGTTCCATTAGGTTTGCAGTAAGTGCTTTGGTGTAAAATTGAAATGTATACTATTTGTATTGTCTAAGCATTGCAAGCACTGAGAAAACAACTTTTTTGTTTTGATGTGTACAGCCATGAAACAACTTTCAAACTACTCATAAACATGTGGAAAGTTAACCTAAGGTGTTTCCATTAAGTTTGCGGTCATGACTTTTGAGTACAATTGAAATGTATACTACGTTTATGTCAAAGCATTCTATTCACTGAGAAATCAACTTTTTTGTCTTTATGTTCACAGGTATGAAAGAAATTTCAGACATCTCAGAATCATGTGGGAAATTAACCTAAGGTGTTTCCATTAGGTTTGCAATCAGGACTTTTGAGTAGAATTGAAATGTAAACTATTTGTATTGTAAAAGCATTGTATGCACTGAGAAAACAACTTTTTTGTCTTGATGTTCAGAGCCATGAAACAACTTTCAAACATCTCAGAATCATGTGGGAAGTTACCCTGAGGTGTTTCCATTAGGTTTGCAATCAGGACTTTTGAGTAGAATTGAAATGTAAACTATTTGTATTGTAAAAGCATTGTATGCGCTGAGAAAACAACTTTTTTGTCTTGATGTTCAGAGCCATGAAACAACTTTCAAACATCTCAGAATCATGTGGGAAGTTACCCTGAGGTGTTTCCATTAGGTTTGCAGCATGTACTTTGGTGTAAAATTGAAATGTATACTCTATGTATTTTCTAACCATTGTATGCCCTGAGTTAACAATTTTTTGTGGTGATGTGTAGAGCCATGAGACAACTTTCAAACAGCTCAGAAACATGTGGGAAGGTTACTTAAAATGTATCCATCTGGTTTGCACTCTGCATTTTGTTGGAAAATTGAAATTAATACCATCTTAATGTCAGAACATAGTATGCACTGAGAAAGTAACTTTTTTGTCTTGATGAATAGAGCCATGAAACAACTTTCAGACATCTCAGAATCATGTGGGAAGTTAACCTAATTTGTTTGCATTAGGTTTGCAGTAAGTGCTTTGGTGTAAAGTTGAAATGTATACTATTTGTATTGTATAAGCATTGCATGCACTGAGATAACAACTTTTTTGTGTTGATGTGTACAGCCATGAAACAACTTTCAAACTACTCATAAACATGTGGGAAGTTAACCTAAGTTGTTTCCATTAGGTTTGCAGTCAGGACTTTAGAGTACATTTGAAATCTATACTACATTTATGTCAAAGCATTCTATACACTGAGAAATCAACCTTTTTTATCTTCATGTTCATAGGTATGAAACAACTTTCAGACATCTCAGAATCATGTGGGAAGTTAACCTAAGGTGTTTCCATTAGGTTTGCAGTAAGTGCTTTGGTGTAAAATTGAGATGTATACCATTTGTATTGTCTAAGCATTGTATGCCCTGAGTTAACAACTTTTTTGTGTTGATGTGTGGAGCCATCAGACAACGTTCAAACAGCTCAGAAACATGTGGGAAGTTAACTTAATATGTATCCATCTGGTTTGCACTCTGCATTTTGTTGGAAATTTGAAATGTATACCACCTTAATGTCAGAACATAGTATGCACTGAGAAAGTAACTTTTTTGTCTTGATGAACAGAGGCATGAAACAACTTTCAACCAACTCATACTCATGTGGGAAGTTAACCTACGGTGTTTCCATTAGGTTTGCAGCATGTACTTTGGTGTAAAATTGAAATGTATGCTCTATGTATTATCTAACCATTGTATGCCCTGAGTTAACAACTTATTTGTGGTGATGTGTAGAGCCATGAGACAACTTTCAAACAGCTCAGAAACATGTGGGAAGGTAACTTAATATGTATCCATCTGGTTTGCACTCTGCATTTTGTTGGAAAATTGAAATTTATACCATCTTAATGTCAGAACATAGTATGCACTGAGAAAGTAACTTTTTTGTCTTGATGAATAGAGCCATGAAACAACTTTCAGACATCTCAGAATCATGTGGGAAGTTAACCTAATTTGTTTGCATTAGGTTTGCAGTAAGTGCTTTGGTGTAAAGTTGAAATGTATACTATTTGTATTGTCTAAGCATTGCATGCACTGAGATAACAACTTTTTTGTGTTGATGTGTACAGCCATGAAACAACTTTCAAACTACTCATAAACATGTGGGAAGTTAACCTAAGTTGTTTCCATTAGGTTTGCAGTCAGGACTTTAGAGTACATTTGAAATCTATACTACATTTATGTCAAAGCATTCTATACACTGAGAAATCAACCTTTTTTATCTTCATGTTCACAGGTATGAAACAACTTTCAGACATCTCAGAATCATGTGGGAAGTTAACCTAAGGTGTTTCCATTAGGTTTGCAGTAAGTGCTTTGGTGTGAAATTGAGATGTATACCATTTGTATTGTCTAAGCATTGTATGCCCTGAGTTAACAACTTTTTTGTGTTGATGTGTGGAGCCATGAGACATCGTTCAAACAGCTCAGAAACATGTGGGAAGTTAACTTAATATGTATCCATCTGGTTTGCACTCTGCATTTTGTTGGAAATTTGAAATGTATACCACCTTAATGTCAGAACATAGTATGCACTGAGAAAGTAACTTTTTTGTCTTGATGAACAGAGCCATGAAACAACTTTCAAACATCTCAGAATCATGTGGGAAGTTAACCAAAGGTGTTTGCATTAGGATTGCAGTCTGGACTTTTGAGTACAATTGAAATGTATACTACTTTTATGTCAAAGCATTCTATTCACTGAGAAATCAACTTTTTTATCTTTATGTTCACAGGTTTGAAACAACTTTCAGACATGTCAGAATCAGGTGGGAAGTTAACCTAAGGTGTTTCCATTAGGTTTGCAGCATGTACTTTGGTGTAAAATTGAGATGTATACTATTTGTATTGTCTAAGCATTGCATGCCCTGAGTTAACAACTTTTTTGTGTTGATGTGTAATGCCATGAAACAACTTTCAAACTACTCATAATCATGTGGGAAGTTAACCTAAGGTGTTTCCATTAGGTTTGCAATCAGGACTTTTGAGTAGAATTGAAATGTATACTATTTGTATTGTAAAAGCATTATATGCACTGAGAAAACAACTTTTTTCTCTTGATGTTCAGAGCCATAATACAACTTTCAAACAACTCAGAAACATTTGGCAAGTTAACCTAAGTTGTTTCCATTAGGTTTGCAGCATGTACTTTGGTGTAAAATTGAAATGTATACTCTATGTATTATCTAACCATTGTATCCCGTGAGTTAACAACTTTTTTGTGTTGATGTGTAGAGCCATGAGACAACTTTCAAACAGCTCAGAAACATGTGGGAAGTTAACTTAATATGTATCCATCTGGTTTGCACTCTGCATTTTGTTGGAAAATTGAAATTTATACCATCTTAATGTCAGAACATAGTATGCACTGAGAAAGTAACTTTTTTGTCTTGATGAATAGAGCCATGAAACAACTTTCAGACATCTCAGAATCATGTGGGAAGTTACCCTAATTTGTTTCCATTAGGTTTGCAGTAAGTGCTTTAGTGTAAAATTGAAATGTATACTATTTGTATTGTCTAAGCATTGCATGCACTGAGATAACAACTTTTTTGTGTTGATGTGTACAGCCATGAAACAACTTTCAAACTACTCATAAACATTTGGGAAGTTAACCTAAGTTGTTTCCATTAGGTTTGCAGTCAGGACTTTAGAGTACATTTGAAATCTATACTACATTTATGTCAAAGCATTCTATACACTGAGAAATCAAACTTTTTTATCTTCATGTTCGCAGGTATGAAACAACTTTCAGACATCTCAGAATCATGTGGGAAGTTAACCTAAGGTGTTTCCATTAGGTTTGCAGTAAGTGCTTTGGTGTAAAATTGAGATGTATACCATTTGTATTGTCTAAGCATTGTATGCCCTGAGTTAACAACTTTTTTGTGTTGATGTGTGGAGCCATGAGACAACTTTCAAACAGCTCAGAAACATGTGGGAAGTTAACTTAATATGTATCCATCTGGTTTGCACTCTGCATTTTGTTTGAAAATTGTAATGTATACCACCTTAATGTTAGAACATAGTATGCACTGAGAAAGTAACTTTTTTGTTTTGATGAACAGAGGCATGAAACAACTTTCAACCTACTCATACTCATGTGGGAAGTTAACCTAAGGTGTTTCCATTAGGTTTGCCGTAAGTGCTTTGGTGTAAAATTGAAATGTATACTATTTGTATTGTCTAAGCATTGCATGCACTGAGATAACAACTTTTTTGTGTTGACGTGTACAGCCATGAAACGACTTTCAAACTACTCATATTCATCTGGGAAGTTCACCTAAGGTGTTTCCATTAGGTTAGCAATCAGGACTTTTGAGTAGAATTGAAATGTATACTATTTGTATTGTAAAAGCATTGTATGCACTGAGAAAACAACTTTTTTGTCTTGATGTTCAGAGCCATAATACAACTTTCAAACAACTCAGAAACATGTGGGAAGTTAACCTAAGTTGTTTCAATTAGGTTTGCAGCATGTACTTTGGTGTAAAATTGCAATGTATACTATCTGTATTATCTAACCATTGTATGCCCTGAGTTAACAACTTTTTTGTGTTGATGTGTAGAGCCATGAGACAACTTTCAAACAGCTCAGAAACATGTGGGAAGTTAACTTAATATGTTTCCATCTGGTTTGCCCTCTGCATTTTGTTGGAAAATTGAAATGTATACTATCTTAATGTCAGAACATAGTATGCACTCAGAAAGTAACTTTTTTGTCTTGATGAACAGAGCCATGAAACAACTTTCAGACATCTCAGAATCATGTGGGAAGTTAACCAAAGCTGCTTCCATTAGGATTGCAGTCAGGACTTTTGAGTACAATTGAAATGTATACTACTTTCATGTCAATGCATTCTATTCACTGAGAAATCAACTTTTTTATCTTTATGTTCACAGGTTTGAAACAACTTTCAGACATCTCAGAATCAGGTGGGAAGTTAACCTAAGGTGTTTCCATTAGGTTTGCAGCATGTACTTTGGTGTAAAATTGAAATGTATACTCTGTATTATCTAACCATTGTATGCCCTCAGTTAACAACTTTTTTGTGTTGATGTGTAGAGCCATGAGACAACTTTCAAACAGCTCAGAAACATGTGGGAAGTTAACTTAATATGAATCCATCTTGTTTGCCCTCTGCATTTTGTTGGAAAATTCAAATGTATACCATCTTAATGTCAGAACATAGTATGCACTGAGAAAGTAACTTTTTTGTCTTGATGAACAGAGCCATGAAACAACTTTCAAACATCTCAGAATCATGTGGGAAGTTAACCTAAGGTGTTTCCATTAGGTTTGCAATCAGGACTTTTGAGTAGAATTGAAATGTAAACTACTTGTATTGTAAAAGCATTGTATGCACTGAGAAAACAAATTTTGTCTTGATGTTCAGAGCCATAATACAACTTTCAAACAACTCAGAAACATTTGGGAAGTTAACCTAAGTTGTTTCCATTAGTTTTGCAGCATGTACTTTGGTGTAAAATTGAAATGTATACTCTATGTATTATCTAACCATTGTATGCCCTGAGTTAACAACTTTTTTGTGTTGATGTGTAGAGCCATGAGACAACTTTCAAACAGCTCAGAAACATGTGGGAAGGTAACTTAATATGTATCCATCTGGTTTGCACTCTGCATTTTGTTGGAAAATTGAAATTTATACCATCTTAATGTCAGAACATAGTATGCACTGAGAAAGTAACTTTTTTGTCTTGATGAACAGAGGCATGAAACAACTTTCAACCTACTCATACTCATGTGGGAAGTTAACCTAAGGTGTTTCCATTAGGTTTGCCGTAAGTGCTTTGGTGTAAAATTGAAATGTATACTATTTGTATTCTCTAAGCATTGCATGCACTGAGATAACAACTTTTTTGTGTTGACGTGTACAGCCATGAAATGACTTTCAAACTACTCATATTCATGTGGGAAGTTCACCTAAGGTGTTTCCATTAGGTTAGCAATCAGGACTTTTGAGTAGAATTGAAATGTATACTATTTGTATTGTAAAAGTATTGTATGCACTGAGAAAACAACTTTTTTGTCTTGATGAATAGAGCCATGAAACAACTTTCAGACATCTCAGAATCATGTGGGAAGTTAACCTAATTTGTTTGCATTAGGTTTGCAGTAAGTGCTTTGGTGTAAAATTGAAATGTATACTATTTGTATTGTCTAAGCATTGTATGCCCTGAGTTAACAACTTTTTTGTGTTGATGTGTAGAGCCATGAGACAACTTTCAAACAGCTCAGAAACATGTGGGAAGTTAACCAAAGTTGTTTCCATTAGGTTTGCAGCAAGTGCTTTGGTGTAAAATTGAAATGTATACTATTTGTATTGTCTAAGCATTGCATGCACTGAGATAACAACTTTTTGGTGTTGATGTGTACAGCCATGAAACAACTTTCAAACTACTCATAAACATGTGGGAAGTTAACCTAAGTTGTTTCCATTAGGTTTGCAGTCAGGACTTTAGAGTACATTTGAAAGCTATACTACATTTATGTCAAAGCATTCTATTCACTGAGAAATCAACTTTTTTATCTTTATGTTCACAGGTTTGAAACAACTTTCAGACATGTCAGAATCAGGTGGGAAGTTAACCTAAGGTGTTTCCATTAGGTTTGCTGTAAGTGCTTTGGTGTAAAATTGAGATGTATACTATTTGTATTGTCTAAGCATTGCATGCCCTGAGTTAACAACTTTTTTGTGTTGATGTGTACAGCCATGAAACAACTTTCAAACTACTCATAATCATGTGGGAAGTTAACCTAAGGTGTTTCCATTAGGTTTGCAATCAGGACTTTTGAGTAGAATTGAAATGTATACTATTTGTATTGTAAAAGCATTGTATGCACTGAGAAAACAACTTTTTTGTCTTGATGTTCAGACCCATAATACAACTTTCAAACAACTCAGAAACATTTGGGAAGTTAACCTAAGTTGTTTCCATTAGGTTTGCAGCATGTACTTTGGTGTAAAATTGAAATGTATACTATCTGTATTATCTAACCATTGTATGCCCTGAGTTAACAACTTTTTTGTGTTGATGTGTAGAGCCATGAGACAACTTTCAAACAGCTCAGAAACATGTGGGAAGTTAACTTAATATGTTTCCATCTGGTTTGCCCTCTGCATTTTGTTGGAATATTGAAATGTATACCATCTTAATGTCAGAACATAGTATGCACTCAGAAAGTAACTTTTTTGTCTTGATGAACAGAGCCATGAAACAACTTTCAGACATCTCAGAATCATGTGGGAAGTTAACCAAAGGTGCTTCCATTAGGATTACAGTCAGGACTATTGAGTACAATTGAAATGTATACTACTTTTATGTCAAAGCATTCTATTCACTGAGAAATCAACTTTTTTATCTTTATGTTCACAGGTTTGAACCAACTTTCAGACATCTCAGAGTCAGGTGGGAAGTTAACCTAAGGTGTTTGCATTAGGTTTGCAGTAAGTGCTTTGGTGTAAAATTGAAATGTATACTATTTGTATTGTCTAAGCATTGCATGCACTGAGATAACAACTTTTTTGTGTTGATGTGTACAGCCATGAAACAACTTTCAAACTACTCATAAACATGTGGGAAGTTAACCTAAGTTGTTTCCATTAGGTTTGCAGTCAGGACTTTAGAGTACATTTGAAAGCTATACTACATTTATGTCAAAGCATTCTATACACTGAGAAATCAACCTTTTTTATCTTCATGTTCACAGGTATGAAACAACTTTCAGACATCTCAGAATCATGTGAGAAGTTAACCTAAGGTGTTTCCATTAGGTCTGCAGTAAGTGCTTTGGTGTAAAATTGAGATGTATACGATTTGTATTGTCTATGCATTGTATGCCCTGAGTTAACAACTTTTTTGTGTTGATGTGTGGAGCCATGAGACAACTTTGAAACAGCTCAGAAACATGCGGAAAGTTAACTTAATATGTATCCATCTGGTTTGCCCTCTGCATTTTGTTGGAAATTTGAAATGTATACCACCTTAATGTCAGAACACAGTATGCACTGAGAAAGTAACTTTTTTGTCTTGATGAACAGAGCCATGAAACAACTTTCAAACATCTCAGAATCATGTGGGAAGTTAACCAAAGGTGTTTCCATTAGGATTGCAGTCTGGACTTTTGAGTACAATTGAAATGTATACTACTTTTATGTCAAAGCATTCTATTCACTGAGAAATCAACTTTTTTATCTTTATGTTCACAGGTTTGAAACAACTTTCAGACATGTCAGAATCAGGTGCGAAGTTAACCTAAGGTGTTTCCATTAGGTTTACTGTAAGTGCTTTGGTGTAAAATTGAGATGTATACTATTTGTATTGTCTAAGCATTGCATGCCCTGAGTTAACAACTTTTTTGTGTTGATGTGTGGAGCCATGAGACAACTTTCAAACAGCTCAGAAACATGTGGGAAGTTAACTTAATATGTATCCATCTGGTTTGCACTCTGCATTTTGTTTGAAAATTGTAATGTATACCACCTTAATGTTAGAACATAGTATGCACTGAGAAAGTAACTTTTTTGTCTTGATGAACAGAGGCATGAAACAACTTTCAACCTACTCATACTCATGTGGGAAGTTAACCTAAGGTGTTTCCATTAGGTTTGCAGTCAGTGCTTTGGTGTAAAATTGAAATGTATACTATCTGTATTATCTAACCATTGTATGCCCTGAGGTAACAACTTTTTTGTGTTGATGTGTAGAGCCATGAGACAACTTTCAAACAGCTCAGAAACATGTGGGAAGTTAACTTAATATGTTTCCATCTGGTTTGCCCTCTGCATTTTGTTGGAAAATTGAAATGTATACCATCTTAATGTTAGAACATAGTATGCACTCAGAAAGTAACTTTTTTGTCTTTATGTTCACAGGTATGAAAGAACTTTCAGACATCTCAGAATACATGTGGGAAGTTAACCAAAGGTGCTTCCATTAGGATTGCACTCAGGACTTTTGAGTACAATTGAAATGTATACTACTTTTATGTCAAAGCATTCTATTCACTGAGAAATCAACTTTTTTATCTTTATGTTCACAGGTTTGAAACAACTTTCAGACATCTCAGAATCAGGTGGAAAGTTAACCTAAGGTGTTTCCATTAGGTTTGCAATCAGGAATTTTGAGTAGAATTGAAATGTAAACTATTTGTATTCTAAAAGCACTGTATGCACTGAGAAAACAACTTTTTTGTCTTGATGTTCAGAGCCATAATACAACTTTCAAACAACTCAGAAACATTTGGGAAGTTAACCTAAGTTGTTTCCATTAGTTTTGCAGCATGTACTTTGGTGTAAAATTGAAATGTATACTCTATGTATTATCTAACCATTGTATGCCCTGAGTTAACAACTTTTTTGTGTTGATGTGTAGAGCCATGAGACAACTTTCAAACAGCTCAGAAACATGTGGGAAGGTAACTTAATATGTATCCATCTGGTTTGCACTCTGCATTTTGTTGGAAAATTGAAATTTATACCATCTTAATGTCAGAACATAGTATGCACTGAGAAAGTAACTTTTTTGTCTTGATGAATAGAGCCATGAAACAACTTTCAGACATCTCAGAATCAGGTGGGAAGTTAACCTAAGGTGTTTCCATTAGGTTTGCTGTAAGTGCTTTGGTGTAAAATTGAGATGTATACTATTTGCATTGTCTAAGCATTGCATGCCCTGAGTTAACAACTTTTTTGTGTTGATGTGTACAGTCATGAAACAACTTTCAAACTGCTCATAATCATGTGGGAAGTTAACCTAAGGTGTTTCCATTAGATTTGCAATCAGACTTTTGAGTACAATTGAAATGTATAGTATTTGTATTGTAAAAGCATTGTATGCACTGAGAAACAACTTTTTTGTCTTTATGTTCACAGGTATGAAAGAACTTTCAGACATTTCAGAATGAGGTGGGAAGTTAACCTAAGGTGTTTCCATTAGGTTTGCTGTAAGTGCTTTGGTGTAAAATTGAGATGTATACTATTTGTATTGTCTAAGCATTGCATGCCCTGAGTTAACAACTTTTTTGTGTTGATGTGTACAGTCATGAAACAACTTTCAAACTGCTCATAATCACGTGGGAAGTTAACCTAAGGTGTTTCCATTAGATTTGCAATCAGACTTTTGAGTACAATTGAAATGTATAGTATTTGTATTGTAAAAGCATTGTATGCACTGAGAAACAACTTTTTTGTCTTTATGTTCACAGGTATGAAAGAACTTTCAGACATCTCAGAATCATGTGGGAAGTTAACCTAAGGTGTTTCCATTAGGTTTGCAGTAAGTGCTTTGGTGTAAAATTGAGATGTATACTATGTGTATTGTCTAAGCATTGCATGCACTGAGATATCAACTTTTTTGTGTTGATGTGTAATGCAATGAAACAACTTTCAAACTACTCATAATCATGTGGGAAGTTAACCTAAGGTGTTTCCATTAGGTTTGCAGTCAGGACTTTAGAGTACATTTGAAATCTATACTACATTTATGTCAAAGCATTCTATACACTGAGAAATCAACCTTTTTTATCTTCATGTTCGCAGGTATGAAACAACTTTCAGACATCTCAGAATCATGTGGGAAGTTAACCTAAGGTGTTTCCATTAGGTTTGCAGTAAGTGCTTTGGTGTAAAATTGAGATGTATACCATTTGTATTGTCTAAGCATTGTATGCCCTGAGTTAACAACTTTTTTGTGTTGATGTGTGGAGCCATGAGACAACTTTCAAACAGCTCAGAAACATGTGGGAAGTTAACTTAATATGTATCCATCTGGTTTGCACTCTGCATTTTGTTGGAAAATTGTAATGTATACCACCTTAATGTTAGAACATAGTATGCACTGAGAAAGTAACTTTTTTGTCTTGATGAACAGAGGCATGAAACAACTTTCAACCTACTCATACTCATGTGGGAAGTTAACCTAAGGTGTTTCCATTAGGTTTGCAGTAAGTGCTTTGGTGTAAAATTGAAATGTATACTATTTGTATTGCCTAAGCATTGCATGCACTGAGATAACAACTTTTTTGTGTTGATGTGTACAGCCGTGAAACAATTTTCAAACTACTCATAAACATGTGGGAAGTTAACCTAAGTTGTTTCCATTAGGTTTGCAGTCAGGACTTTAGAGTACATTTGAAATCTATACTACATTTATGTCAAAGCATTCTATACACTGAGAAATCAACCTTTTTTATCTTCATGTTCACAGGTATGAAACAACTTTCAGACATCTCAGAATCATGTGGGAAGTTATCCTAAGGTGTTTCCATTAGGTCTGCAGTAAGTGCTTTGGTGTAAAATTGAGATGTATACCATTTGTATTGTCTATGGATTGTATGCCCTGAGTTAACAACTTTTTTGTGTTGATGTGTGGAGCCATGAGACAACTTTCAAACAGCTCAGAAACATGCGGGAAGTTAACTTAATATGTATCCATCTGGTTTGCCCTCTGCATTTTGTTGGAAATTTGAAATGTATACCACCTTAATGTTAGAACATAGTATGCACTGAGAAAGTAACTTTTTTGTCTTGATGAACAGAGGCATGAAACAACTTTCAACCTACTCATACTCATGTGGGAAGTTAACCTAAGGTGTTTCCATTAGGTTAGCAATCAGGACTTTTGAGTAGAATTGAAATGTATACTATTTGTATTGTAAAAGCATTGTATGCACTGAGAAAACAACTTTTTTGTCTTGATGTTCAGAGCCATAATACAACTTTCAAACAACTCAGAAACATGTGGGAAGTTAACCTAAGTTGTTTCCATTAGGTTTGCAGTATGTACTTTGGTGTAAAATTGAAATGTATACTATCTGTATTATCTAACCATTGTATGCCCTCAGTTAACAACTTTTTTGTGTTGATGTGTAGAGCCATGAGACAACTTTCAAACAGCTCAGAAACATGTGGGAAGTTAACTTAATATGTTTCCATCTGGTTTCCCTCTGCATTTTGTTGGAAAATTGAAATGTATACCATCTTAATGTCAGAACATAGTATGCACTCAGAAAGTAACTTTTTTGTCTTGATGAACAGAGCCATGAAACAACTTTCAGACATCTCAGAATCATGTGGGAAGTTAACCAAAGGTGCTTCCATTAGGATTGCAGTCAGGACTTTTGAGTACAATTGAAATGTATACTACTTTTATGTCAAAGCATTCTATTCACTGAGAAATCAACTTTTTTATCTTTATGTTCACAGGTTTGAAACAACTTTCAGACATCTCAGAATCAGGTGGGAAGTTAACCTAAGGTGTTTCCATTAGGTTTGCAGCATGTACTTTGGTGTAAAATTGAAATGAATACTCTGTATTATCTAGCCATTGTATGCCCTCAGTTAACAACTTTTTTGTGTTGATGTGTAGAGCCATGAGACAACTTTCAAACAGCTCAGAAACATGTGGGAAGTTCACTTAATATGAATCCATCTTGTTTGCCCTCTGCATTTTGTTGGAAAATTCAAATGTATACCATCTTAATGTCAGAACATAGTATGCACTGAGAAAGTAACTTTTTTGTCTTGATGAACAAAGCCATGAAACAACTTTCAAACATCTCAGAATCATGTAGGATGTTAACCTAAGGTGTTTCCATTAGGTTTGCAATCAGGACTTTTGAGTAGAATTGAAATGTAAACTATTTGCATTGTAAAAGCATTGTATGCACTGTGAAAACAACTTTTTTGTCTTGATGTTCAGAGCCATAATACAACTTTCAAACAACTCAGAAACATTTGGGAAGTTAACCTAAGTTGTTTCCATTAGGTTTGCAGCATGTACTTTGGTGTAAAATTGAAATGTATACTCTATGTATTATCTAACCATTGTATGCCCTGAGTTAACAACTTTTTTGTATTGATGTGTAGAGCCATGAGACAACTTTCAAACAGCTCAGAAACATGTGGGAAGGTAACTTAATATGTATCCATCTGGTTTGCACTCTGCATTTTGTTGGAAAATTGAAATTTATACCATCTTAATGTCAGAACATAGTATGCACTGAGAAAGTAACTTTTTTGTCTTGATGAATACAGCCATGAAACAACTTTCAGACATCTCAGAATCATGTGGAAAGTTAACCTAATTTGCTTGCATTAGGTTTGCAGTAAGTGCTTTGGTGTAAAATTGAAGTGTATACTATTTGTATTGTCTAAGCATTGTATGCCCTGAGTTAACAACTTTTTTGTGTTGATGTGTAGAGCCATGAGACAACTTTCAAACAGCTCAGAAACATGCGGGAAGTTAACTTAATATATATCCATCTGGTCTGCCCTCTGCATTTTGTTGGAAATTTGAAATGTATACCACCTTAATGTCAGAACATAGTATGCACTGAGAAAGTAACTTTTTTGTCTTGATGAACAGAGCCATGAAACAACTTTCAAAAATCTCAGAATCATGTGGGAAGTTAACCAAAGGTGTTTCCATTAGGATTGCAGTCTGGACTTTTGAGTACAATTGAAATGTATACTACTTTTATGTCAAAGCATTCTATTCACTGAGAAATCAACTTTTTTATCTTTATGCTCACAGGTTTGAAACAACTTTCAGACATGTCAGAATCAGGTGGGAAGTTAACCTAAGGTGTTTCCATTAGGTTTACTGTAAGTGCTTTGGTGTAAAATTGAGATGTATACTATTTGTATTGTCTAAGCATTGCATGCCCTGAGTTAACAACTTTTTTGTGTTGATGTGTGGAGCCATGAGACAACTTTCAAACAGCTCAGAAACATGTGGGAAGTTAACTTAATATGTATCCATCTGGTTTGCACTCTGCATTTTGTTTGAAAATTGTAATGTATACCACCTTAATGTTAGAACATAGTATGCACTGAGAAAGTAACTTTTTTGTCTTGATGAACAGAGGCATGAAACAACTTTCAACCTACTCATACTCATGTGGGAAGTTAACCTAAGGTGTTTCCATTAGGTTTGCAGTCAGTGCTTTGGTGTAAAATTGAAATGTATACTATCTGTATTATCTAACCATTGTATGCCCTGAGGTAACAACTTTTTTGTGTTGATGTGTAGAGCCATGAGACAACTTTCAAACAGCTCAGAAACATGTGGGAAGTTAACTTAATATGTTTCCATCTGGTTTGCCCTCTGCATTTTGTTGGAAAATTGAAATGTATACCATCTTAATGTTAGAACATAGTATGCACTCAGAAAGTAACTTTTTTGTCTTTATGTTCACAGGTATGAAAGAACTTTCAGACATCTCAGAATACATGTGGGAAGTTAACCAAAGGTGCTTCCATTAGGATTGCACTCAGGACTTTTGAGTACAATTGAAATGTATACTACTTTTATGTCAAAGCATTCTATTCACTGAGAAATCAACTTTTTTATCTTTATGTTCACAGGTTTGAAACAACTTTCAGACATCTCAGAATCAGGTGGAAAGTTAACCTAAGGTGTTTCCATTAGGTTTGCAATCAGGAATTTTGAGTAGAATTGAAATGTAAACTATTTGTATTCTAAAAGCACTGTATGCACTGAGAAAACAACTTTTTTGTCTTGATGTTCAGAGCCATAATACAACTTTCAAACAACTCAGAAACATTTGGGAAGTTAACCTAAGTTGTTTCCATTAGTTTTGCAGCATGTACTTTGGTGTAAAATTGAAATGTATACTCTATGTATTATCTAACCATTGTATGCCCTGAGTTAACAACTTTTTTGTGTTGATGTGTAGAGCCATGAGACAACTTTCAAACAGCTCAGAAACATGTGGGAAGGTAACTTAATATGTATCCATCTGGTTTGCACTCTGCATTTTGTTGGAAAATTGAAATTTATACCATCTTAATGTCAGAACATAGTATGCACTGAGAAAGTAACTTTTTTGTCTTGATGAATAGAGCCATGAAACAACTTTCAGACATCTCAGAATCAGGTGGGAAGTTAACCTAAGGTGTTTCCATTAGGTTTGCTGTAAGTGCTTTGGTGTAAAATTGAGATGTATACTATTTGCATTGTCTAAGCATTGCATGCCCTGAGTTAACAACTTTTTTGTGTTGATGTGTACAGTCATGAAACAACTTTCAAACTGCTCATAATCATGTGGGAAGTTAACCTAAGGTGTTTCCATTAGATTTGCAATCAGGACTTTTGAGTACAATTGAAATGTATAGTATTTGTATTGTAAAAGCATTGTATGCACTGAGAAACAACTTTTTTGTCTTTATGTTCACAGGTATGAAACAACTTTCAGACATCTCAGAATCAGGTGGGAAGTTAACTTAAGGTGTTTCCATTAGGTTTGCTGTAAGTGCTTTGGTGTAAAATTGAGATGTATACTATTTGTATTGTCTAAGCATTGCATGCCCTGAGTTAACAACTTTTTTGTGTTGATGTGTACAGTCATGAAACAACTTTCAACCTGCTCATAATCATGTGGGAAGTTAACCTAAGGTGTTTCCATTAGATTTGCAATCAGGACTTTTGAGTACAATTGAAATGTATAGTATTTGTATTGTAAAAGCATTGTATGCACTGAGAAACAACTTTTTTGTCTTTATGTTCACAGGTATGAAAGAACTTTCAGACATCTCAGAATCATGTGGGAAGTTAACCTAAGGTGTTTCCATTAGGTTTGCAGTAAGTGCTTTGGTGTAAAATTGAGATGTATACTATGTGTATTGTCTAAGCATTGCATGCACTGAGATATCAACTTTTTTGTGTTGATGTGTAATGCAATGAAACAACTTTCAAACTACTCATAATCATGTGGGAAGTTAACCTAAGTTGTTTCCATTAGGTTTGCAGTCAGGACTTTAGAGTACATTTGAAATCTATACTACATTTATGTCAAAGCATTCTATACACTGAGAAATCAACCTTTTTTATCTTCATGTTCGCAGGTATGAAACAACTTTCAGACATCTCAGAATCATGTGGGAAGTTAACCTAAGGTGTTTCCATTAGGTTTGCAGTAAGTGCTTTGGTGTAAAATTGAGATGTATACCATTTGTATTGTCTAAGCATTGTATGCCCTGAGTTAACAACTTTTTTGTGTTGATGTGTGGAGCCATGAGACAACTTTCAAACAGCTCAGAAACATGTGGGAAGTTAACTTAATATGTATCCATCTGGTTTGCACTCTGCATTTTGTTGGAAAATTGTAATGTATACCACCTTAATGTTAGAACATAGTATGCACTGAGAAAGTAACTTTTTTGTCTTGATGAACAGAGGCATGAAACAACTTTCAACCTACTCATACTCATGTGGGAAGTTAACCTAAGGTGTTTCCATTAGGTTTGCAGTAAGTGCTTTGGTGTAAAATTGAAATGTATACTATTTGTATTGTCTAAGCATTGCATGCACTGAGATAACAACTTTTTTGTGTTGATGTGTACAGCCGTGAAACAATTTTCAAACTACTCATAAACATGTGGGAAGTTAACCTAAGTTGTTTCCATTAGGTTTGCAGTCAGGACTTTAGAGTACATTTGAAATCTATACTACATTTATGTCAAAGCATTCTATACACTGAGAAATCAACCTTTTTTATCTTCATGTTCACAGGTATGAAACAACTTTCAGACATCTCAGAATCATGTGGGAAGTTATCCTAAGGTGTTTCCATTAGGTCTGCAGTAAGTGCTTTGGTGTAAAATTGAGATGTATACCATTTGTATTGTCTATGGATTGTATGCCCTGAGTTAACAACTTTTTTGTGTTGATGTGTGGAGCCATGAGACAACTTTCAAACAGCTCAGAAACATGCGGGAAGTTAACTTAATATGTATCCATCTGGTTTGCCCTCTGCATTTTGTTGGAAATTTGAAATGTATACCACCTTAATGTTAGAACATAGTATGCACTGAGAAAGTAACTTTTTTGTCTTGATGAACAGAGGCATGAAACAACTTTCAACCTACTCATACTCATGTGGGAAGTTAACCTAAGGTGTTTCCATTAGGTTAGCAATCAGGACTTTTGAGTAGAATTGAAATGTATACTATTTGTATTGTAAAAGCATTGTATGCACTGAGAAAACAACTTTTTTGTCTTGATGTTCAGAGCCATAATACAACTTTCAAACAACTCAGAAACATGTGGGAAGTTAACCTAAGTTGTTTCCATTAGGTTTGCAGTATGTACTTTGGTGTAAAATTGAAATGTATACTATCTGTATTATCTAACCATTGTATGCCCTCAGTTAACAACTTTTTTGTGTTGATGTGTAGAGCCATGAGACAACTTTCAAACAGCTCAGAAACATGTGGGAAGTTAACTTAATATGTTTCCATCTGGTTTCCCTCTGCATTTTGTTGGAAAATTGAAATGTATACCATCTTAATGTCAGAACATAGTATGCACTCAGAAAGTAACTTTTTTGTCTTGATGAACAGAGCCATGAAACAACTTTCAGACATCTCAGAATCATGTGGGAAGTTAACCAAAGGTGCTTCCATTAGGATTGCAGTCAGGACTTTTGAGTACAATTGAAATGTATACTACTTTTATGTCAAAGCATTCTATTCACTGAGAAATCAACTTTTTTATCTTTATGTTCACAGGTTTGAAACAACTTTCAGACATCTCAGAATCAGGTGGGAAGTTAACCTAAGGTGTTTCCATTAGGTTTGCAGCATGTACTTTGGTGTAAAATTGAAATGAATACTCTGTATTATCTAGCCATTGTATGCCCTCAGTTAACAACTTTTTTGTGTTGATGTGTAGAGCCATGAGACAACTTTCAAACAGCTCAGAAACATGTGGGAAGTTCACTTAATATGAATCCATCTTGTTTGCCCTCTGCATTTTGTTGGAAAATTCAAATGTATACCATCTTAATGTCAGAACATAGTATGCACTGAGAAAGTAACTTTTTTGTCTTGATGAACAAAGCCATGAAACAACTTTCAAACATCTCAGAATCATGTAGGATGTTAACCTAAGGTGTTTCCATTAGGTTTGCAATCAGGACTTTTGAGTAGAATTGAAATGTAAACTATTTGCATTGTAAAAGCATTGTATGCACTGTGAAAACAACTTTTTTGTCTTGATGTTCAGAGCCATAATACAACTTTCAAACAACTCAGAAACATTTGGGAAGTTAACCTAAGTTGTTTCCATTAGGTTTGCAGCATGTACTTTGGTGTAAAATTGAAATGTATACTCTATGTATTATCTAACCATTGTATGCCCTGAGTTAACAACTTTTTTGTATTGATGTGTAGAGCCATGAGACAACTTTCAAACAGCTCAGAAACATGTGGGAAGGTAACTTAATATGTATCCATCTGGTTTGCACTCTGCATTTTGTTGGAAAATTGAAATTTATACCATCTTAATGTCAGAACATAGTATGCACTGAGAAAGTAACTTTTTTGTCTTGATGAATACAGCCATGAAACAACTTTCAGACATCTCAGAATCATGTGGAAAGTTAACCTAATTTGCTTGCATTAGGTTTGCAGTAAGTGCTTTGGTGTAAAATTGAAGTGTATACTATTTGTATTGTCTAAGCATTGTATGCCCTGAGTTAACAACTTTTTTGTGTTGATGTGTAGAGCCATGAGACAACTTTCAAACAGCTCAGAAACATGCGGGAAGTTAACTTAATATATATCCATCTGGTCTGCCCTCTGCATTTTGTTGGAAATTTGAAATGTATACCACCTTAATGTCAGAACATAGTATGCACTGAGAAAGTAACTTTTTTGTCTTGATGAACAGAGCCATGAAACAACTTTCAAAAATCTCAGAATCATGTGGGAAGTTAACCAAAGGTGTTTCCATTAGGATTGCAGTCTGGACTTTTGAGTACAATTGAAATGTATGGTATTTGTATTGTAAAAGCATTGTATGCACTGAGAAACAACTTTTTTGTCTTTATGTTCACAGGTATGAAAGAACTTTCAGACATCTCAGAATCATGTGGGAAGTTAACCTAAGGTGTTTCCATTAGGTTTGCAGTAAGTGCTTTGGTGTAAAATTGAGATGTATACTATGTGTATTGTCTAAGCATTGCATGCACTGAGATAACAACTTTTTTGTGTTGATGTGTAATGCAATGAAACAACTTTCACACTACTCATAATCATGTGGGAAGTTAACCTAAGGTGTTTTCATTTGGTTTGCAGTCAGGACTTTAGCGTACATTTGAAATCTATACTACATTTATGTCAAAGCATTCTATACACTGAGAAATCAACCTTTTTTATCTTCATGTTCGCAGTTATGAAACAACTTTCAGACATCTCAGAATCATGTGGGAAGTTAACCTAAGGTGTTTCCATTAGGTTTGCAGTAAGTGCTTTGGTGTAAAATTGAGATGTATACTATTTGTATTGTCTAAGCATTGCATGCACTGAGATAACAACTTTTTTGTGTTGACGTGTACAGCCATGAAACGACTTTCAAACTACTCATATTCATGTGGGAAGTTCACCTAAGGTGTTTCCATTAGGTTAGCAATCAGGACTTTTGAGTAGAATTGAAATGTATACTATTTGTATTGTAAAAGCATTGTATGCACTGAGAAAACAACTTTTTTGTCTTGATGTTCAGAGCCATAATACAACTTTCAAACAACTCAGAAACATTTGGGAAGTTAACCTAAGTTGTTTCCATTAGTTTTGCAGCATGTACTTTGGTGTAAAATTGAAATGTATACTCTATGTATTATCTAACCATTGTATGCCCAGAGTTAACAACTTTTTTGTGTTGATGTGTGGAGCCATGAGACAACTTTCAAACAGCTCAGAAACATGTGGGAAGTTAATTTAATATGTATCCATCTGGTTTGCACTCTGCATTTTGTTGGAAATTTGAAATGTATACCACCTTAATGTCAGAACATAGTATGCACTGAGAAAGTAACTGTTTTGTCTTGATGAACAGAGCCATGAAACAACTTTCAAACTACTCATATTCATGTGGGAAGTTCACCTAAGGTGTTTCCATTAGGTTAGCCATCAGGACTTTTGAGTAGAATTGAAATGTATACTATTTGTATTGTAAAAGCATTGTATGCACTGAGAAAACAACTTTTTTGTCTTGATGTTCAGAGCCATAATACAACTTTCAAACAACTCAGAAACATGTGGGAAGTTACCCTAAGTTGTTTCCATTAGGTTTGCAGTATGTACTTTGGTGTAGAATTGAAATGTATACTATCTGTATTATCTAACCATTGTATGCCCTCAGTTAACAACTTTTTTGTGTTGATGTGTAGAGCCATGAGACAACTTTCAAACAGCTCAGAAACATGTGGGAAGTTAACTTAATATGTTTCCATCTGGTTTGCCCTCTGCATTTTGTTGGAAAATTGAAATGTATACCATCTTAATGTCAGAACATAGTATCCACTCAGAAAGTAACTTCTTTGTCTTGATGAACAGAGCCATGAAACAACTTTCAGACATCTCAGAATCATGTGGGAAGTTAACCAAAGGTGCTTCCATTAGGATTGCAGTCAGGACTTTTGAGTACAATTGCAATATATACTACTTTTATGTCAAAGCATTCTATTCACTGAGAAATCAACTTTTTTATCTTTATGTTGACAGGTTTGAAACAACTTTCAGACATCTCAGAATCAGGTGGGAAGTTAACCTAAGGTGTTTCCATTAGGTTTGCAGCATGTACTTTGGTGTAAAATTGAAATGTATACTCTATGTATTATCTAACCATTGTATGCCCTGAGTTAACAACTTTTTTGTGTTGATGTGTAGAGCCATGAGACAACTTTCAAACAGCTCAGAAACATGTGGGAAGGTAACTTAATATGTATCCATCTGGTTTGCACTCTGCATTTTGTTGGAAAATTGAAATTTATACCATCTTAATGTCAGAACATAGAATGCACTGAGAAAGTAACTTTTTTGTCTTGCATTAGGTTTGCAGTAAGTGCTTTGGTGTAAAATTGAAATGTATACTATTTGTATTGTCTAAGCATTGTATGCCCTGAGTTAACAACTTTTTTGTGTTGATGTGTAGAGCCATGAGACAACTTTCAAACAGCTCAGTGACATGCGGGAAGTTAACTTAATTTGTATCCATCTGGTCTGACCTCTGCATTTTGTTGGAAATTTGAAAGGTATACCACCTTAATGTCAGAACATAGTATGCACTGAGAAAGTAACTTTTTTGTCTTGATGAACAGAGCCATGAAACAACTTTCAAAAATCTCAGAATCATGTGGGAAGTTAACCAAAGGTGTTTCCATTAGGATTGCAGTCTGGACTTTTGAGTACAATTGAAATGTATACTACTTTTATGTCAAAGCATTCTATTCACTGAGAAATCAACTTTTTTATCTTTATGTTCACAGGTTTGAAACAACTTTCAGACATGTCAGAATCAGGTGGGAAGTTAACCTAAGGTGTTTCCATTAGGTTTGCAGTAAGTGCTTTGGTGTAAAATTGAAATGTATACTATTTGTATTGTCTAAGCATTGCATGCACTGAGATAACAACCTTTTTGTGTTGACGTGTACAGCCATGAAACGACTTTCAAACTACTCATATTCATGTGGGAAGTTCACCTAAGGTGTTTCCATTAGGTTAGCAATCAGGACTTTTGAGTAGAATTGAAATGTATACTATTTGTATTGTAAAAGCATTGTATGCACTGAGAAAACAACTTTTTTGTCTTGATGTTCAGAGCCATAATACAACTTTCAAACAACTCAGAAACATTTGGGAAGTTAACCTAAGTTGTTTCCATTAGTTTTGCAGCATGTACTTTGGTGTAAAATTGAAATGTATACTCTATGTATTATCTAACCATTGTATGCCCAGAGTTAACAACTTTTTTGTGTTGATGTGTGGAGCCATGAGACAACTTTCAAACAGCTAAGAAACATGTGGGAAGTTAACTTAATATGTATCCATCTGGTTTGCACTCTGCATTTTGTTGGAAATTTGAAATGTATACCACCTTAATGTCAGAACATAGTATGCACTGAGAAAGTAACTGTTTTGTCTTGATGAACAGAGCCATGAAACAACTTTCAAACTACTCATATTCATGTGGGAAGTTCACCTAAGGTGTTTCCATTAGGTTAGCAATCAGGACTTTTGAGTAGAATTGAAATGTATACTATTTGTATTGTAAAAGCATTGTATGCACTGAGAAAACAACTTTTTTGTCTTGATGTTCAGAGCCATAATACAACTTTCAAACAACTCAGAAACATGTGGGAAGTTACCCTAAGTTGTTTCCATTAGGTTTGCAGTATGTACTTTGGTGTAAAATTGAAATGTATACTATCTGTATTATCTAACCATTGTATGCCCTCAGTTAACAACTTTTTTGTGTTGATGTGTAGAGCCATGAGACAACTTTCAAACAGCTCAGAAACATGTGGGAAGTTAACTTAATATGTTTCCATCTGGTTTGCCCTCTGCATTTTGTTGGAAAATTGAAATGTATACCATCTTAATGTCAGAACATAGTATCCACTCAGAAAGTAACTTCTTTGTCTTGATGAACAGAGCCATGAAACAACTTTCAGACATCTCAGAATCATGTGGGAAGTTAACCAAAGGTGCTTCCATTAGGATTGCAGTCAGGACTTTTGAGTACAATTGCAATATATACTACTTTTATGTCAAAGCATTCTATTCACTGAGAAATCAACTTTTTTATCTTTATGTTGACAGGTTGGAAACAACTTTCAGACATCTCAGAATCAGGTGGGAAGTTAACCTAAGGTGTTTCCATTAGGTTTGCAGCATGTACTTTGGTGTAAAATTGAAATGTATACTCTATGTATTATCTAACCATTGTATGCCCTGAGTTAACAACTTTTTTGTGTTGATGTGTACAGCCATGAGACAACTTTCAAACAGCTCAGAAACATGTGGGAAGGTAACTTAATATGTATCCATCTGGTTTGCACTCTGCATTTTGTTGGAAAATTGAAATTTATACCATCTTAATGTCAGAACATAGTATGCACTGAGAAAGTAACTTTTTTGTCTTGCATTAGGTTTGCAGTAAGTGCTTTGGTGTAAAATTGAAATGTATACTATTTGTATTGTCTAAGCATTGTATGCCCTGAGTTAACAACTTTTTTGTGTTGATGTGTAGAGCCATGAGACAACTTTCAAACAGCTCAGAGACATGCGGGAAGTTAACTTAATTTGTATCCATCTGGTCTGACCTCTGCATTTTGTTGGAAATTTGAAAGGTATACCACCTTAATGTCAGAACATAGTATGCACTGAGAAAGTAACTTTTTTGTCTTGATGAACAGAGCCATGAAACAACTTTCAAAAATCTCAGAATCATGTGGGAAGTTAACCAAAGGTGTTTCCATTAGGATTGCAGTCTGGACTTCTGAGTACAATTGAAATGTATACTACTTTTATGTCAAAGCATTCTATTCACTGAGAAATCAACTTTTTTATCTTTATGTTCACAGGTTTGAAACAACTTTCAGACATGTCAGAATCAGGTGGGAAGTTAACCTAAGGTGTTTCCATTAGGTTTGCTGTAAGTGCTTTGGTGTAAAATTGAGATGTATACTATTTTTATTGTCTAAGCATTGCATGCCCTGAGTTAACAACTTTTTTGTGTTGATGTGTACAGCCATGAAACAACTTTCAAACTACTCATAATCATGTGGGAAGTTAACCTAAGGTTTTTCCATTAGATTTGCAATCAGGACTTTTGAGTACAATTGAAATGTATAGTATTTGTATTGTAAAAGCATTGTATGCACTGAGAAACAACTTTATTGTCTTTATGTTCACAGGTATGAAAGAACTTTCAGACATCTCAGAATCATGTGGGAAGTTAACCTAAGGTGTTTCCATTAGGTTTGCAGTAAGTGCTTTGGTGTAAAATTGAGATGTATACTATGTGTATTGTCTAAGCATTGCATGCACTGAGATAACAACTTTTTTGTGTTGCTGTGTAATGCAATGAAACAACTTTCAAACTACTCATAATCATGTGGGAAGTTAACCTAAGGTGTTTCCATTAGGTTTGCAGTCAGGACTTTAGAGTACATTTGAAATCTATACTACATTTATGTCAAAGCATTCTATACACTGAGAAATCAACCTTTTTTATCTTCATGTTCGCAGGTATGAAACAACTTTCATACATCTCAGAATCATGTGGGAAGTTAACCTAAGGTGTTTCCATTAGGTTTGCAGTAAGTGCTTTGGTGTAAAATTGAGATGTATACCATTTGTATTGTCTAAGCATTGTATGCCCTGAGTTAACAACTTTTTTGTGTTGATGTGTGGAGCCATGAGACAACTTTCAAACAGCTCAGAAACATGTGGGAAGTTAACTTAATATGTATCCATCTGGTTTGCACTCTGCATTTTGTTGGAAAATTGTAATGTATACCACCTTAATGTTAGAACATAGTATGCACTGAGAAAGTAACTTTTTTGTCGTGATGAACAGAGGCATGAAACAACTTTCAACCTACTCATACTCATGTGGGAAGTTAACCTAAGGTGTTTCCATTAGGTTTGCAGTAAGTGCTTTGGTGTAAAATTGAAATGTATACTATTTGTATTGTCTAAGCATTGCATGCACTGAGATAACAACTTTTTTGTGTTGATGTGTAGAGCCATGAGACAACTTTCAAACAGCTCAGAAACATGTGGGAAGGTAACTTAATATGTATCCATCTGGTTTGCACTCTGCATTTTGTTGGAAAATTGAAATTCATACCATCTTAATGTCAGAACATAGTGTGCACTGAGAAAGTAACTTTTTTGTCTTGATGAATAGAGCCATGAAACAACTTTCAGACATCTCAGAATCATGTGGGAAGTTAAACTAATTTGTTTCCATTAGTTTGCAGTAAGTGCTTTAGTGTAAAATTGAAATGTATACTATTTGTATTGTCTAAGCATTGCATGCACTGAGATAACAACTTTTTTGTGTTGATGTGTACAGCAATGAAACAACTTTCAAACTACTCATAAACATGTGGGAAGTTAACCTAAGTTGTTTCCATTAGGTTTGCAGTCAGGACTTTAGAGTACATTTGAAATCTATACTACATTTATGTCAAAGCATTCTATACACTGAGAAATCAACCTTTTTTATCTTCATGTTCACAGGTATGAAAAAACTTTCAGACATCTCAGAATCATGTGGGAAGTTAACCTAATGTGTTTCCATTAGGTTTGCAGTAAGTGCTTTGGTGTAAAATTGAGATGTATACCGTTTGTATTGTCTAAGCATTGTATGCCCTGAGTTAACAACTTTTTTGTGTTGATGTGTGGAGCCATGAGACAACGTTCAAACAGCTCAGAAACATGTGGGAAGTTAACTTAATATGTATCCATCTGGTTTGCACTCTGCATTTTGTTGGAAATTTGAAATGTATACCACCTTAATGTCAGAACATAGTATGCACTGAGAAAGTAACTTTTTTGTCTTGATGAACAGAGCCATGAAACAACTTTCAAACTACTCATATTCATGTGGGAAGTTCACCTAAGGTGTTTCCATTAGGTTAGCAATCAGGGCTTTTGAGTAGAATTGAAATGTATACTATTTGTATTGTAAAAGCATTGTATGCACTGAGAAAACAACTTTTTTGTCTTGATGTTCAGAGCCATAATACAACTTTCAAACAATTCAGAAACATGTGGGAAGTTAACCTAAGTTGTTTCCATTAGGTTTGCAGTATGTACTTTGGTGTAAAATTGAAATGTATACTATCTGTATTATCTAACCATTGTATGCCCTCAGTTAACAACTTTTTTGTGTTGATGTGTAGAGCCATGAGACAACTTTCAAACAGCTCAGAAACATGTGGGAAGTTAACTTAATATGTTTCCATCTGGTTTGCCCTCTGCATTTTGTTGGAAAATTGAAATGTATACCATCTTAATGTCAGAACATAGTATGCACTCAGAAAGTAACTTTTTTGTCTTGATGAACAGAGCCATGAAACAACTTTCAGACATCTCAGAATCATGTGGGAAGTTAACCAAAGGTGCTTCCATTAGGATTGCAGTCAGGACTTTTGAGTACAATTGCAATGTATACTACTTTTATGTCAAAGCATTCTATTCACTGAGAAATCAACTTTTTTATCTTTATGTTCACAGGTTTGAAACAACTTTCAGACATCTCAGAATCAGGTGGGAAGTTAACCTAAGGTGTTTCCATTAGGTTTGCAGCATGTACTTTGGTGTAAAATTGAAATGTATACTCTGTATTATCTAGCCATTGTATGCCCTCAGTTAACAACTTTTTTGTGTTGATGTGTAGAGCCATGAGACAACTTTCAAACAGCTCAGAAACATGTGGGAAGTTAACTTAATATGAATCCATCTTGTTTGCCTTCTGCATTTTGTTGGAAAATTCAAATGTATACCATCTTAATATCAGAACATAGTATGCACTGAGAAAGTAACTTTTTTGTCTTGATGAACAAAGCCATGAAACAACTTTCAAACATCTCAGAATCATGTGGGAAGTTAACCTAAGGTGTTTCCATTAGGTTTGCAATCAGGACGTTTGAGTACAATTGAAATGTAAACTATTTGTATTGTCAAAGCATTGTATGCACTGAGAAAACAACTTTTTTGTCTTGATGTTCAGAGCCATAATACAACTTTCAAACAACTCAGAAACATTTGGGAAGTTAACCTAAGTTGTTTCCTTTAGGTTTGCAGCATGTACTTTGGTGTAAAATTGAAATGTATACTCTATGTATTATCTAACCATTGTGTGCCCTGAGTTAACAACTTTTTTGTGTTCATGTGTAGAGCCATGAGACAACTTTCAAACAGCTCAGAAACATGTGGGAAGGTAACTTAATATGTATCCATCTGGTTTGCACTCTGCATTTTGTTGGAAAATTGAAATTTATACCATCTTAATGTCAGAACATAGTGTGCACTGAGAAAGTAACTTTTTTGTCTTGATGAATAGAGCCATGAAACAACTTTCAGACATCTCAGAATCATGTGGGAAGTTAACCTAATTTGTTTGCATTAGGTTTGCAGTAAGTGCTTTGGTGTAAAATTGAAATGTATACTATTTGTATTGTCTAAGCATTGTATGCCCTGAGTTAACAACTTTTTTGTGTTGATGTGTAGAGCCATGAGACAACTTTCAAACAGCTCAGAAACATGCAGGAAGTTAACTTAATATGTATCCATCTGGTCTGCCCTCTGCATTTTGTTGGAAATTTGAAATGTATACCACCTTAATGTCAGAACATAGTATGCACTGAGAAAGTAATTTTTTTGTCTTGATGAACAGAGCCATGAAACAACTTTCAAAAATCTCAGAATCATGTGGGAAGTTAACCAAAGGTGTTTCCATTAGGATTGCAGTCTGGACTTTTGAGTACAATTGAAATGTATACTACTTTTATGTCAAAGCATTCTATTCACTGAGAAATTAACTTTTTTATCTTTATGTTCACAGGTTTGAAACAACTTTCAGACATGTCAGAATCAGGTGGGAAGTTAACCTAAGGTGTTTCCATTAGGTTTGCTGTAAGTGCTTTGGTGTAAAATTGAGATGTATACTATTTGTATTGTCTAAGCATTGCATGCCCTGAGTTAACAACTTTTTTGTGTTGATGTGTACAGCCAAGAAACAACTTTCAAACTGCTCATAATCATGTGGGAAGTTAACCTAAGGTGTTTCCATTAGATTTGCAATCAGGACTTTTGAGTACAATTGAAATGTATAGTATTTGTATTGTAAAAGCATTGTATGCACTGAGAAACAACTTTTTTGTCTTTATGTTCACAGGTATGAAAGAACTTTCAGACATCTCAGAATCATGTGGGAAGTTAACCTAAGGTGTTTCCATTAGGTTTGCAGTAAGTGCTTTGGTGTAAAATTGAGATGTATACTATGTGTATTGTCTAAGCATTGCATGCACTGAGATAACAACTTTTTTGTGTTGATGTGTAATGCAATGAAACAACTTTCAAACTACTCATAATCATGTGGGAAGTTATCCTAAGGTGTTTCCATTAGGTTTGCAGTCAGGACTTTAGAGTACATTTGAAATCTATACTACATTTATGTCAAAGCATTCTATACACTGAGAAATCAACCTTTTTTATCTTCATGTTCGCAGGTATGAAACAACTTTCAGACATCTCAGAATCATGTGGGAAGTTAACCTAAGGTGTTTCCATTTGGTTTGCAGTAAGTGCTTTGGTGTAAAATTGAGATGTATACCATTTGTATTGTCTAAGCATTGTATGCCCTGAGTTAACAACTTTTTTGTGTTGATGTGTGGAGCCATGAGACAACTTTCAAACAGCTCAGAAACATGTGGGAAGTTAACTTAATATGTATCCATCTGGTTTGCACTCTGCATTTTGTTGGAAAATTCTAATGTATACCACCTTAATGTTAGAACATAGTATGCACTGAGAAAGTAACTTTTTTGTCTTGATGAACAGAGGCATGAAACAACTTTCAACCTACTCATACCCATGTGGGAAGTTAACCTAAGGTGTTTCCATTAGGTTAGCAATCAGGACTTTTGAGTAGAATTGAAATGTATACTATTTGTATTGTAAAAGCATTGTATGCACTGAGAAAACAACTTTTTTGTCTTGATGTTCAGAGCCATAATACAACTTTCAAACAACTCAGAAACATGTGGGAAGTTAACCTAAGTTGTTTCCATTAGGTTTGCAGTATGTACTTTGGTGTAAAATTGAAATGTATACTATCTGTATTATCTAACCATTGTATGCCCTCAGTTAACAACTTTTTTGTGTTGATGTGTAGAGCCATGAGACAACTTTCAAACAGCTCAGAAACATGTGGGAAGTTAACTTAATATGTTTCCATCTGGTTTGCCCTCTGCATTTTGTTGGAAAATTGAAATGTGTACCATCTTAATGTCAGAACATAGTATGCACTCAGAAAGTAACTTTTTTGTCTTGATGAACAGAGCCATGAAACAACTTTCAGACATCTCAGAATCATGTGGGAAGTTAACCAAAGGTGCTTCCATTAGGATTGCAGTCAGGACTTTTGAGTACAATTGCAATGTATACTACTTTTATGTCAAAGCATTCTATTCACTGAGAAATCAACTTTTTTATCTTTATGTTGACAGGTTTGAAACAACTTTCAGACATCTCAGAATCAGGTGGGAAGTTAATCTAAGGTGTTTCCATTAGGTTTGCAGCATGTACTTTGGTGTAAAATTGAAATGCATACTCTATGTATTCTCTAACCATTGGATGCCCTGAGTTAACAACTTTTTTGTGTTGATGTGTAGAGCCATGAGACAACTTTCAAACAGCTCAGAAACATGTTGGAAGGTAACTTAATATGTATCCATCTGGTTTGCACTCTGCATTTTGTTGGAAAATTGAAATTTATACCATCTTAATGTCAGAACATAGTATGCACTGAGAAAGTAACTTTTTTGTCTTGCATTAGGTTTGCAGTAAGTGCTTTGGTGTAAAATTGAAATGTATACTATTTGTATTGTCTAAGCATTGTATGCCCTGAGTTAACAACTTTTTTGTGTTGATGTGTAGAGCCATGAGACAACTTTCAAACAGCTCAGAGACATGCGCGAAGTTAACTTAATTTGTATCCATCTGGTCTGCCCTCTGCATTTTGTTGGAAATTTGAAATGTATACCATCTTAATGTCAGAACATAGTATGCACTGAGAAAGTAACTTTTTTGTCTTGATGAACAGAGCCATGAAACAACTTTCAAAAATCTCAGAATCATGTGGGAAGTTAACCAAAGGTGTTTCCATTAGGATTGCAGTCTGGACTTTTGAGTACAATTGAAATGTATACTACTTTTATGTCAAAGCATTCTATTCACTGAGAAATCAACTTTTTTATCTTTATGTTCACAGGTTTGAAACAACTTTCAGACATGTCAGAATCAGGTGGGAAGTTAACCTAAGGTGTTTCCATTAGGTTTGCTGTAAGTGCTTTGGTGTAAAATTGAGATGTATACTATTTGTATTGTCTAAGCATTGCATGCCCTGAGTTAACAACTTTTTTGTGTTGATGTGTACAGCCATGAAACAACTTTCAAACTACTCATAATCATGTGGGAAGTTAACCTAAGGTTTTTCCATTAGATTTGCAATCAGGACTTTTGAGTACAATTGAAATGTATAGTATTTGTATTGTAAAAGCATTGTATGCACTGAGAAACAACTTTTTTGTCTTTATGTTCACAGGTATGAAAGAACTTTCAGACATCTCAGAATCATGTGGGAAGTTAACCTAAGGTGTTTCCATTAGGTTTGCAGTAAGTGCTTTGGTGTAAAATTGAGATGTATACTATGTGTATTGTCTAAGCATTGCATGCACTGAGATAACAACTTTTTTGTGTTGATGTGTAATGCAATGAAACAACTTTCAAACTACTCATAATCATGTGGGAAGTTAACCTAAGGTGTTTCCATTAGGTTTGCACTCAGGACTTTAGAGTACATTTGAAATCTATACTACATTTATGTCAAAGCATTCTATACACTGAGAAATCAACCTTTTTTATCTTCATGTTCGCAGGTATGAAACAACTTTCATACATCTCAGAATCATGTGGGAAGTTAACCTAAGGTGTTTCCATTAGGTTTGCAGTAAGTGCTTTGGTGTAAAATTGAGATGTATACCATTTGTATTGTCTAAGCATTGTATGCCCTGAGTTAACAACTTTTTTGTGTTGATGTGTGGAGCCATGAGACAACTTTCAAACAGCTCAGAAACATGTGGGAAGTTAACTTAATATGTATCCATCTGGTTTGCACTCTGCATTTTGTTGGAAAATTGTAATGTATACCACCTTAATGTTAGAACATAGTATGCACTGAGAAAGTAACTTTTTTGTCGTGATGAACAGAGGCATGAAACAACTTTCAACCTACTCATACTCATGTGGGAAGTTAACCTAAGGTGTTTCCATTAGGTTTGCAGTAAGTGCTTTGGTGTAAAATTGAAATGTATACTATTTGTATTGTCTAAGCATTGCATGCACTGAGATAACAACTTTTTTGTGTTGATGTGTAGAGCCATGAGACAACTTTCAAACAGCTCAGAAACATGTGGGAAGGTAACTTAATATGTATCCATCTGGTTTGCACTCTGCATTTTGTTGGAAAATTGAAATTCATACCATCTTAATGTCAGAACATAGTGTGCACTGAGAAAGTAACTTTTTTGTCTTGATGAATAGAGCCATGAAACAACTTTCAGACATCTCAGAATCATGTGGGAAGTTAAACTAATTTGTTTCCATTAGTTTGCAGTAAGTGCTTTAGTGTAAAATTGAAATGTATACTATTTGTATTGTCTAAGCATTGCATGCACTGAGATAACAACTTTTTTGTGTTGATGTGTACAGCAATGAAACAACTTTCAAACTACTCATAAACATGTGGGAAGTTAACCTAAGTTGTTTCCATTAGGTTTGCAGTCAGGACTTTAGAGTACATTTGAAATCTATACTACATTTATGTCAAAGCATTCTATACACTGAGAAATCAACCTTTTTTATCTTCATGTTCACAGGTATGAAAAAACTTTCAGACATCTCAGAATCATGTGGGAAGTTAACCTAATGTGTTTCCATTAGGTTTGCAGTAAGTGCTTTGGTGTAAAATTGAGATGTATACCGTTTGTATTGTCTAAGCATTGTATGCCCTGAGTTAACAACTTTTTTGTGTTGATGTGTGGAGCCATGAGACAACGTTCAAACAGCTCAGAAACATGTGGGAAGTTAACTTAATATGTATCCATCTGGTTTGCACTCTGCATTTTGTTGGAAATTTGAAATGTATACCACCTTAATGTCAGAACATAGTATGCACTGAGAAAGTAACTTTTTTGTCTTGATGAACAGAGCCATGAAACAACTTTCAAACTACTCATATTCATGTGGGAAGTTCACCTAAGGTGTTTCCATTAGGTTAGCAATCAGGGCTTTTGAGTAGAATTGAAATGTATACTATTTGTATTGTAAAAGCATTGTATGCACTGAGAAAACAACTTTTTTGTCTTGATGTTCAGAGCCATAATACAACTTTCAAACAATTCAGAAACATGTGGGAAGTTAACCTAAGTTGTTTCCATTAGGTTTGCAGTATGTACTTTGGTGTAAAATTGAAATGTATACTATCTGTATTATCTAACCATTGTATGCCCTCAGTTAACAACTTTTTTGTGTTGATGTGTAGAGCCATGAGACAACTTTCAAACAGCTCAGAAACATGTGGGAAGTTAACTTAATATGTTTCCATCTGGTTTGCCCTCTGCATTTTGTTGGAAAATTGAAATGTATACCATCTTAATGTCAGAACATAGTATGCACTCAGAAAGTAACTTTTTTGTCTTGATGAACAGAGCCATGAAACAACTTTCAGACATCTCAGAATCATGTGGGAAGTTAACCAATGGTGCTTCCATTAGGATTGCAGTCAGGACTTTTGAGTACAATTGAAATGTATACTACTTTTATGTCAAAGCATTCTATTCACTGAGAAATCAACTTTTTTATCTTTATGTTGACAGGTTTGAAACAACCTTCAGACATCTCAGAATCAGGTGGGAAGTTAACCTAAGGTGTTTCCATTAGGTTTGCAGCATGTACTTTGGTGTAAAATTGAAATGTATACTCTGTATTATCTAGCCATTGTATGCCCTCAGTTAACAACTTTTTTGTGTTGATGTGTTGAGCCATGAGACAACTTTCAAACAGCTCAGAAACATGTGGGAAGTTAAATTAATATGAATCCATCTTGTTTGCCCTCTGCATTTTGTTGGAAAATTCAAATGTATACCATCTTAATATCAGAACATAGTATGCACTGAGAAAGTAACTTTTTTGTCTTGATGAACAAAGCCATGAAACAACTTTCAAACATCTCAGAATCATGTGGGAAGTTAACCTAAGGTGTTTCCATTAGGTTTGCAATCAGGACGTTTGAGTACAATTGAAATGTAAACTATTTGTATTGTAAAAGCATTGTATGCACTGAGAAAACAACTTTTTTGTCTTGATGTTCAGAGCCATAATACAACTTTCAAACAACTCAGAAACATTTGGGAAGTTAACCTAAGTTGTTTCCTTTAGGTTTGCAGCATGTACTTTGGTGTAAAATTGAAATGTATACTCTATGTATTATCTAACCATTGTGTGCCCTGAGTTAACAACTTTTTTGTGTTCATGTGTAGAGCCATGAGACAACTTTCAAACAGCTCAGAAACATGTGGGAAGGTAACTTAATATGTATCCATCTGGTTTGCACTCTGCATTTTGTTGGAAAATTGAAATTTATACCATCTTAATGTCAGAACATAGTGTGCACTGAGAAAGTAACTTTTTTGTCTTGATGAATAGAGCCATGAAACAACTTTCAGACATCTCAGAATCATGTGGGAAGTTAACCTAATTTGTTTGCATTAGGTTTGCAGTAAGTGCTTTGGTGTAAAATTGAAATGTATACTATTTGTATTGTCTAAGCATTGTATGCCCTGAGTTAACAACTTTTTTGTGTTGATGTGTAGAGCCATGAGACAACTTTCAAACAGCTCAGAAACATGCGGGAAGTTAACTTAATATGTATCCATCTGATCTGCCCTCTGGATTTTGTTGGAAATTTGAAATGTATACCACCTTAATGTCAGAACATAGTATGCACTGAGAAAGTAATTTTTTTGTCTTGATGAACAGAGCCATGAAACAACTTTCAAAAATCTCAGAATCATGTGGGAAGTTAACCAAAGGTGTTTCCATTAGGATTGCAGTCTGGACTTTTGAGTACAATTGAAATGTATACTACTTTTATGTCAAAGCATTCTATTCACTGAGAAATTAACTTTTTTATCTTTATGTTCACAGGTTTGAAACAACTTTCAGACATGTCAGAATCAGGTGGGAAGTTAACCTAAGGTGTTTCCATTAGGTTTGCTGTAAGTGCTTTGGTGTAAAATTGAGATGTATACTATTTGTATTGTCTAAGCATTGCATGCCCTGAGTTAACAACTTTTTTGTGTTGATGTGTACAGCCATGAAACAACTTTCAAACTGCTCATAATCATGTGGGAAGTTAACCTAAGGTGTTTCCATTAGATTTGCAATCAGGACTTTTGAGTACAATTGAAATGTATAGTATTTGTATTGTAAAAGCATTGTATGCACTGAGAAACAACTTTTTTCTCTTTATGTTCACAGGTATGAAAGAACTTTCAGACATCTCAGAATCATGTGGGAAGTTAACCTAAGGTGTTTCCATTAGGTTTGCAGTAAGTGCTTTGGTGTAAAATTGAGATGTATACAATGTGTATTGTCTAAGCATTGCATGCACTGAGATAACAACTTTTTTGTGTTGATGTGTAATGCAATGAAACAACTTTCAAACTACTCATAATCATGTGGGAAGTTAACCTAAGGTGTTTCCATTAGGTTTGCAGTCAGGACTTTAGAGTACATTTGAAATCTATACTACATTTATGTCAAAGCATTCTATACACTGAGAAATCAACCTTTTTTATCTTCATGTTCGCAGGTATGAAACAACTTTCAGACATCTCAGAATCATGTGGGAAGTTAACCTAAGGTGTTTCCATTAGGTTTGCAGTAAGTGCTTTGGTGTAAAATTGAGATGTATACCATTTGTATTGTCTAAGCATTGTATGCCCTGAGTTAACAACTTTTTTGTGTTGATGTGTGGAACCATGAGACAACTTTCAAACAGCTCAGAAACATGTGGGAAGTTAACTTAATATGTATCCATCTGGTTTGCACTCTGCATTTTGTTGGAAAATTGTAATGTATACCACCTTAATGTTAGAACATAGTATCCACTGAGAAAGTAACTTTTTTGTCTTGATGAACAGAGGCATGAAACAACTTTCAACCTACTCATACCCATGTGGGAAGTTAACCTAAGGTGTTTCCATTAGGTTAGCAATCAGGACTTTTGAGTAGAATTGAAATGTATACTATCTGTATTATCTAACCATTGTATGCCCTCAGTTAACAACTTTTTTGTGTTGATGTGTAGAGCCATGAGACAACTTTCAAACAGCTCAGAAACATGTGGGAAGTTAACTTAATATGTTTCCATCTGGTTTGCCCTCTGCATTTTGTTGGAAAATTGAAATGTGTACCATCTTAATGTCAGAACATAGTATGCACTCAGAAAGTAACTTTTTTGTCTTGATGAACAGAGCCATGAAACAACTTTCAGACATCTCAGAATCATGTGGGAAGTTAACCAAAGGTGCTTCCATTAGGATTGCAGTCAGGACTTTTGAGTACAATTGCAATATATACTACTTTTATGTCAAAGCATTCTATTCACTGAGAAATCAACTTTTTTATCTTTATGTTGACAGGTTTGAAACAACTTTCAGACATCTCAGAATCAGGTGGGAAGTTAATCTAAGGTGTTTCCATTAGGTTTGCAGCATGTACTTTGGTGTAAAATTGAAATGCATGCTCTATGTATTCTCTAACCATTGTATGCCCTGAGTTAACAACTTTTTTGTGTTGATGTGTAGAGCCATGAGACAACTTTCAAACAGCTCAGAAACATGTTGGAAGGTAACTTAATATGTATCCATCTGGTTTGCACTCTGCATTTTGTTGGAAAATTGAAATTTATACCATCTTAATGTCAGAACATAGTATGCACTGAGAAAGTAACTTTTTTGTCTTGCATTAGGTTTGCAGTAAGTGCTTTGGTGTAAAATTGAAATGTATACTATTTGTATTGTCTAAGCATTGTATGCCCTGAGTTAACAACTTTTTTGTGTTGATGTGTAGAGCCATGAGACAACTTTCAAACAGCTCAGAGACATGCGCGAAGTTAACTTAATTTGTATCCATCTGGTCTGCCCTCTGCATTTTGTTGGAAATTTGAAATGTATACCATCTTAATGTCAGAACATAGTATGCACTGAGAAAGTAACTTTTTTGTCTTGATGAACAGAGCCATGAAACAACTTTCAAAAATCTCAGAATCATGTGGGAAGTTAACCAAAGGTGTTTCCATTAGGATTGCAGTCTGGACTTTTGAGTACAATTGAAATGTATACTACTTTTATGTCAAAGCATTCTATTCACTGAGAAATCAACTTTTTTATCTTTATGTTCACAGGTTTGAAACAACTTTCAGACATGTCAGAATCAGGTGGGAAGTTAACCTAAGGTGTTTCCATTAGGTTTGCTGTAAGTGCTTTGGTGTAAAATTGAGATGTATACTATTTGTATTGTCTAAGCATTGCATGCCCTGAGTTAACAACTTTTTTGTGTTGATGTGTACAGCCATGAAACAACTTTCAAACTACTCATAATCATGTGGGAAGTCAACCTAAGGTTTTTCCATTAGATTTGCAATCAGGACTTTTGAGTACAATTGAAATGTATAGTATTTGTATTGTAAAAGCATTGTATGCACTGAGAAACAACTTTTTTGTCTTTATGTTCACAGGTATGAAAGAACTTTCAGACATCTCAGAATCATGTGGGAAGTTAACCTAAGGTGTTTCCATTAGGTTTGCAGTAAGTGCTTTGGTGTAAAATTGAGATGTATACTATGTGTATTGTCTAAGCATTGCATGCACTGAGATAACAACTTTTTTGTGTTGATGTGTAATGCAATGAAACAACTTTCAAACTACTCATAATCATGTGGGAAGTTAACCTAAGGTGTTTCCATTAGGTTTGCACTCAGGACTTTAGAGTACATTTGAAATCTATACTACATTTATGTCAAAGCATTCTATACACTGAGAAATCAACCTTTTTTATCTTCATGTTCGCAGGTATGAAACAACTTTCAGACATCTCAGAATCATGTGGGAAGTTAACCTAAGGTGTTTCCATTAGGTTTGCAGTAAGTGCTTTGGTGTAAAATTGAGATGTATACCATTTGTATTGTCTAAGCATTGTATGCCCTGAGTTAACAACTTTTTTGTGTTGATGTGTGGAGCCATGAGACAACTTTCAAACAGCTCAGAAACATGTGGGAAGTTAACTTAATATGTATCCATCTGGTTTGCACTCTGCATTTTGTTGGAAAATTGTAATGTATACCACCTTAATGTTAGAACATAGTATGCACTGAGAAAGTAACTTTTTTGTCTTGATGAACAGAGGCATGAAACAACTTTCAACCTACTCATACTCATGTGGGAAGTTAACCTAAGGTGTTTCCATTTGGTTAGCAATCAGGACTTTTGAGTAGAATTGAAATGTATACTATTTGTATTGTAAAAGCATTGTATGCACTGAGAAAACAACTTTTTTGTCTTGATGTTCAGAGCCATAATACAACTTTCAAACAACTCAGAAACATGTGGGAAGTTAACCTAAGTTGTTTCCATTAGGTTTGCAGTATGTACTTTGGTGTAAAATTGAAATGTATACTATCTGTATTATCTAACCATTGTATGCCCTCAGTTAACAACTTTTTTGTGTTGATGTGTAGAGCCATGAGACAACTTTCAAACAGCTCAGAAACATGTGGGAAGTTAACTTAATATGTTTCCAGCTGGTTTGCCCTCTGCATTTTGTTGGAAAATTGAAATGTATACCATCTTAATGTCAGAACATAGTATGCACTCAGAAAGTAACTTTTTTGTCTTGATGAACAGAGCCATGAAACAACTTTCAGACATCTCAGAATCATGTGGGAAGTTAACCAAAGGTGCTTCCATTAGGATTGCAGTCAGGACTTTTGAGTACAATTGAAATGTATACTACTTTTATGTCAAAGCATTCTATTCACTGAGAAATCAACTTTTTTATCTTTATGTTCACAGGTTTGAAACAACTTTCAGACATCTCAGAATCAGGTGGGAAGTTAACCTAAGGTGTTTCCATTAGGTTTGCAGCATGTACTTTGGTGTAAAATTGAAATGTATACTCTGTATTATCTAGCCATTGTATGCCCTCAGTTAACAACTTTTTTGTGTTGATGTGTAGAGCCATGAGACAACTTTCAAACAGCTCAGAAACATGTGGGAAGTTAACTTAATATGAATCCATCTTGTTTGCCCTCTGCATTTTGTTGGAAAATTCAAATGTATACCATCTTAATGTCAGAACATAGTATGCACTGAGAAAGTAACTTTTTTGTCTTGATGAACAAAGCCATGAAACAACTTTCAAACATCTCAGAATCATGTGGGATGTTAACCTAAGGTGTTTCCATTCGGTTTGCAATCAGGACTTTTGAGTAGAATTGAAATGTAAACTATTTGTATTGTAAAAGCATTGTATGCACTGAGAAAACAACTTTTTTGTCTTGATGTTCAGAGCCATAATACAACTTTCAAACAACTCAGAAACATTTGGGAAGTTAACCTAAGTTGTTTCCATTAGGTTTGCAGCATGTACTTTGGTGTAAAATTGAAATGTATACTCTATGTATTATCTAACCATTGTATGCCCTGAGTTAACAACTTTTTTGTGTTGATGTGTAGAGCCATGAGACAACTTTCAAACAGCTCAGAAACATGTGGGAAGGTAACTTAATATGTATCCATCTGGTTTGCACTCTGCATTTTGTTGGAAAATTGTAATGTATACCACCTTAATGTTAGAACATAGTATGCACTGAGAAAGTAACTTTTTTGTCTTGATGAACAGAGGCATGAAACAACTTTCAACCTACTCATACTCATGTGGGAAGTTAACCTAAGGTGTTTCCATTAGGTTTGCAGTAAGTGCTTTGGTGTAAAATTGAAATGTATACTATTTGTATTGTCTAAGCATTGCATGCACTGAGATAACAACTTTTTTGTGTTGATGTGTAGAGCCATGAGACAACTTTCAAACAGCTCAGAAACATGTGGGAAGGTAACTTAATATGTATCCATCTGGTTTGCACTCTGCATTTTGTTGGAAAATTGAAATTTACACCATCTTAATGTCAGAACATAGTGTGCACTGAGAAAGTAACTTTTTTGTCTTGATGAATAGAGCCATGAAACAACATTCAGACATCTCAGAATCATGTGGGAAGTTAACCTAATTTGTTTCCATTAGTTTGCAGTAAGTGCTTTAGTGTAAAATTGAAATGTATACTATTTGTATTGTCTAAGCATTGCATGCACTGAGATAACAACTTTTTTGTGTTGATGTGTACAGCAATGAAACAACTTTCAAACTACTCATAAACATGTGGGAAGTTAACCTAAGTTGTTTCCATTAGGTTTGCAGTCAGGACTTTAGAGTACATTTGAAATCTATACTACATTTATGTCAAAGCATTCTATACACTGAGAAATCAACCTTTTTTATCTTCATGTTCACAGGTATGAAAAAACTTTCAGACATCTCAGAATCATGTGGGAAGTTAACCTAATGTGTTTCCATTAGGTTTGCAGTAAGTGCTTTGGTGTAAAATTGAGATGTATACCGTTTGTATTGTCTAAGCATTGTATGCCCTGAGTTAACAACTTTTTTGTGTTGATGTGTGGAGCCATGAGACAACTTTCAAACAGCTCAGAAACATGTGGGAAGTTAACTTAATATGTATCCATCTGGTTTGCACTCTGCATTTTGTTGGAAAATTGTAATGTATACCACCTTAATGTTAGAACATAGTATGCACTGAGAAAGTAACTTTTTTGTCTTGATGAATAGAGCCATGAAACAACTTTCAGACATCTCAGAATCATGTGGGAAGTAAACCTAATTTGTTTGCATTAGGTTTGCAGTAAGTGCTTTGGTGTAAAATTGAAATGTATACTATTTGTATTGTCTGAGCATTGCATGCACTGAGATAACAACTTTTTTGTGTTGATGTGTACAGCCGTGAAACAATTTTCAAACTACTCATAAACATGTGGGAAGTTAACCTAAGTTGTTTCCATTAGGTTTGCAGTCAGGACTTTAGAGTACATTTGAAATCTATACTACATTTATGTCAAAGCATTCTATACACTGAGAAATCAACCTTTTTTATCTTCATGTTCACAGGTATGAAACAACTTTCAGACATCTCAGAATCATGTGGGAAGTTAACCTAAGGTGTTTCCATTAGGTCTGCAGTAAGTGCTTTGGTGTAAAATTGAGATGTATACCATTTGTATTGTCTATGGATTGTATGTCCTGAGTTAACAACTTTTTTGTGTTGATGTGTGGAGCCATGAGACAACTTTCAAACAGCTCAGAAACATGTTGGAAGGTAACTTAATATGTATCCATCTGGTTTGCACTCTGCATTTTGTTGGAAAATTGAAATTTATACCATCTTAATGTCAGAACATAGTATGCACTGAGAAAGTAACTTTTTTGTCTTGCATTAGGTTTGCAGTAAGTGCTGTGGTGTAAAATTGAAATGTATACTATTTGTATTGTCTAAGCATTGTATGCCCTGAGTTAACAACTTTTTTGTGTTGATGTGTAGAGCCATGAGACAACTTTCAAACAGCTCAGAGACATGCGCGAAGTTAACTTAATTTGTATCCATCTGGTCTGCCCTCTGCATTTTGTTGGAAATTTGAAATGTATACCATCTTAATGTCAGAACATAGTATGCACTGAGAAAGTAACTTTTTTGTCTTGATGAACAGAGCCATGAAACAACTTTCAAAAATCTCAGAATCATGTGGGAAGTTAACCAAAGGTGTTTCCATTAGGATTGCAGTCTGGACTTTTGAGTACAATTGAAATGTATACTACTTTTATGTCAAAGCATTCTATTCACTGAGAAATCAACTTTTTTATCTTTATGTTCACAGGTTTGAAACAACTTTCAGACATGTCAGAATCAGGTGGGAAGTTAACCTAAGGTGTTTCCATTAGGTTTGCTGTAAGTGCTTTGGTGTAAAATTGAGATGTATACTATTTGTATTGTCTAAGCTTTGCATGCCCTGAGATAACAACTTTTTTGTGTTGATGTGTAATGCAATGAAACAACTTTCAAACTACTCATAATCATGTGGGAAGTTAACCTAAGGTGTTTCCATTAGGTTTGCACTCAGGACTTTAGAGTACATTTGAAATCTATACTACATTTATGTCAAAGCATTCTATACACTGAGAAATCAACCTTTTTTATCTTCATGTTCGCAGGTATGAAACAACTTTCATACATCTCAGAATCATGTGGGAAGTTAACCTAAGGTGTTTCCATTAGGTTTGCAGTAAGTGCTTTGGTGTAAAATTGAGATGTATACCATTTGTATTGTCTAAGCATTGTATGCCCTGAGTTAACAACTTTTTTGTGTTGATGTGTGGAGCCATGAGACAACTTTCAAACAGCTCAGAAACATGTGGGAAGTTAACTTAATATGTATCCATCTGGTTTGCACTCTGCATTTTGTTGGAAAATTGTAATGTATACCACCTTAATGTTAGAACATAGTATGCACTGAGAAAGTAACTTTTTTGTCGTGATGAACAGAGGCATGAAACAACTTTCAACCTACTCATACTCATGTGGGAAGTTAACCTAAGGTGTTTCCATTAGGTTTGCCGTAAGTGCTTTGGTGTAAAATTGAAATGTATACTATTTGTATTGTCTAAGCATTGCATGCACTGAGATAACAACTTTTTTGTGTTGATGTGTAGAGCCATGAGACAACTTTCAAACAGCTCAGAAACATGTGGGAAGGTAACTTAATATGTATCCATCTGGTTTGCACTCTGCATTTTGTTGGAAAATTGAAATTTACACCATCTTAATGTCAGAACATAGTGTGCACTGAGAAAGTAACTTTTTTGTCTTGATGAATAGAGCCATGAAACAACATTCAGACATCTCAGAATCATGTGGGAAGTTAACCTAATTTGTTTCCATTAGTTTGCAGTAAGTGCTTTAGTGTAAAATTGAAATGTATACTATTTGTATTGTCTAAGCATTGCATGCACTGAGATAACAACTTTTTTGTGTTGATGTGTACAGCAATGAAACAACTTTCAAACTACTCATAAACATGTGGGAAGTTAACCTAAGTTGTTTCCATTAGGTTTGCAGTCAGGACTTTAGAGTACATTTGAAATCTATACTACATTTATGTCAAAGCATTCTATACACTGAGAAATCAACCTTTTTTATCTTCATGTTCACAGGTATGAAAAAACTTTCAGACATCTCAGAATCATGTGGGAAGTTAACCTAATGTGTTTCCATTAGGTTTGCAGTAAGTGCTTTGGTGTAAAATTGAGATGTATACCGTTTGTATTGTCTAAGCATTGTATGCCCTGAGTTAACAACTTTTTTGTGTTGATGTGTGGAGCCATGAGACAACTTTCAAACAGCTCAGAAACATGTGGGAAGTTAACTTAATATGTATCCATCTGGTTTGCACTCTGCATTTTGTTGGAAAATTGTAATGTATACCACCTTAATGTTAGAACATAGTATGCACTGAGAAAGTAACTTTTTTGTCTTGATGAATAGAGCCATGAAACAACTTTCAGACATCTCAGAATCATGTGGGAAGTAAACCTAATTTGTTTGCATTAGGTTTGCAGTAAGTGCTTTGGTGTAAAATTGAAATGTATACTATTTGTATTGTCTGAGCATTGCATGCACTGAGATAACAACTTTTTTGTGTTGATGTGTACAGCCGTGAAACAATTTTCAAACTACTCATAAACATGTGGGAAGTTAACCTAAGTTGTTTCCATTAGGTTTGCAGTCAGGACTTTAGAGTACATTTGAAATCTATACTACATTTATGTCAAAGCATTCTATACACTGAGAAATCAACCTTTTTTATCTTCATGTTCACAGGTATGAAACAACTTTCAGACATCTCAGAATCATGTGGGAAGTTAACCTAAGGTGTTTCCATTAGGTCTGCAGTAAGTGCTTTGGTGTAAAATTGAGATGTATACCATTTGTATTGTCTATGGATTGTATGTCCTGAGTTAACAACTTTTTTGTGTTGATGTGTGGAGCCATGAGACAACTTTCAAACAGCTCAGAAACATGTTGGAAGGTAACTTAATATGTATCCATCTGGTTTGCACTCTGCATTTTGTTGGAAAATTGAAATTTATACCATCTTAATGTCAGAACATAGTATGCACTGAGAAAGTAACTTTTTTGTCTTGCATTAGGTTTGCAGTAAGTGCTGTGGTGTAAAATTGAAATGTATACTATTTGTATTGTCTAAGCATTGTATGCCCTGAGTTAACAACTTTTTTGTGTTGATGTGTAGAGCCATGAGACAACTTTCAAACAGCTCAGAGACATGCGCGAAGTTAACTTAATTTGTATCCATCTGGTCTGCCCTCTGCATTTTGTTGGAAATTTGAAATGTATACCATCTTAATGTCAGAACATAGTATGCACTGAGAAAGTAACTTTTTTGTCTTGATGAACAGAGCCATGAAACAACTTTCAAAAATCTCAGAATCATGTGGGAAGTTAACCAAAGGTGTTTCCATTAGGATTGCAGTCTGGACTTTTGAGTACAATTGAAATGTATACTACTTTTATGTCAAAGCATTCTATTCACTGAGAAATCAACTTTTTTATCTTTATGTTCACAGGTTTGAAACAACTTTCAGACATGTCAGAATCAGGTGGGAAGTTAACCTAAGGTGTTTCCATTAGGTTTCCTGTAAGTGCTTTGGTGTAAAATTGAGATGTATACTATTTGTATTGTCTAAGCTTTGCATGCCCTGAGATAACAACTTTTTTGTGTTGATGTGTAATGCAATGAAACAACTTTCAAACTACTCATAATCATGTGGGAAGTTAACCTAAGGTGTTTCCATTAGGTTTGCACTCAGGACTTTAGAGTACATTTGAAATCTATACTACATTTATGTCAAAGCATTCTATACACTGAGAAATCAACCTTTTTTATCTTCATGTTCGCAGGTATGAAACAACTTTCATACATCTCAGAATCATGTGGGAAGTTAACCTAAGGTGTTTCCATTAGGTTTGCAGTAAGTGCTTTGGTGTAAAATTGAGATGTATACCATTTGTATTGTCTAAGCATTGTATGCCCTGAGTTAACAACTTTTTTGTGTTGATGTGTGGAGCCATGAGACAACTTTCAAACAGCTCAGAAACATGTGGGAAGTTAACTTAATATGTATCCATCTGGTTTGCACTCTGCATTTTGTTGGAAAATTGTAATGTATACCACCTTAATGTTAGAACATAGTATGCACTGAGAAAGTAACTTTTTTGTCGTGATGAACAGAGGCATGAAACAACTTTCAACCTACTCATACTCATGTGGGAAGTTAACCTAAGGTGTTTCCATTAGGTTTGCAGTAAGTGCTTTGGTGTAAAATTGAAATGTATACTATTTGTATTGTCTAAGCATTGCATGCACTGAGATAACAACTTTTTTGTGTTGATGTGTAGAGCCATGAGACAACTTTCAAACAGCTCAGAAACATGTGGGAAGGTAACTTAATATGTATCCATCTGGTTTGCACTCTGCATTTTGTTGGAAAATTGAAATTCATACCATCTTAATGTCAGAACATAGTGTGCACTGAGAAAGTAACTTTTTTGTCTTGATGAATAGAGCCATGAAACAACTTTCAGACATCTCAGAATCATGTGGGAAGTTAAACTAATTTGTTTCCATTAGTTTGCAGTAAGTGCTTTAGTGTAAAATTGAAATGTATACTATTTGTATTGTCTAAGCATTGCATGCACTGAGATAACAATTTCTTTGTGTTGATGTGTACAGCAATGAAACAACTTTCAAACTACTCATAAACATGTGGGAAGTTAACCTAAGTTGTTTCCATTAGGTTTGCAGTCAGGACTTTAGAGTACATTTGAAATCTATACTACATTTATGTCAAAGCATTCTATACACTGAGAAATCAACCTTTTTTATCTTCATGTTCACAGGTATGAAAAAACTTTCAGACATCTCAGAATCATGTGGGAAGTTAACCTAATGTGTTTCCATTAGGTTTGCAGTAAGTGCTTTGGTGTAAAATTGAGATGTATACCGTTTGTATTGTCTAAGCATTGTATGCCCTGAGTTAACAACTTTTTTGTGTTGATGTGTGGAGCCATGAGACAACATTCAAACAGCTCAGAAACATGTGGGAAGTTAACTTAATATGTATCCATCTGGTTTGCACTCTGCATTTTGTTGGAAATTTGAAATGTATACCACCTTAATGTCAGAACATAGTATGCACTGAGAAAGTAACTTTTTTGTCTTGATGAACAGAGCCATGAAACAACTTTCAAACTACTCATATTCATGTGGGAAGTTCACCTAAGGTGTTTCCATTAGGTTAGCAATCAGGGCTTTTGAGTAGAATTGAAATGTATACTATTTGTATTGTAAAACCATTGTATGCACTGAGAAAACAACTTTTTTGTCTTGATGTTCAGAGCCATAATACAACTTTCAAACAATTCAGAAACATGTGGGAAGTTAACCTAAGTTGTTTCCATTAGGTTTGCAGTATGTACTTTGGTGTAAAATTGAAATGAATACTATCTGTATTATCTAACCATTGTATGCCCTCAGTTAACAACTTTTTTGTGTTGATGTGTAGAGCCATGAGACAACTTTCAAACAGCTCAGAAACATGTGGGAAGTTAACTTAATATGTTTCCATCTGGTTTGCCCTCTGCATTTTGTTGGAAAATTGAAATGTATACCATCTTAATGTCAGAACATAGTATGCACTCAGAAAGTAACTTTTTTGTCTTGATGAACAGAGCCATGAAACAACTTTCAGACATCTCAGAATCATGTGGGAAGTTAACCAAAGGTGCTTACATTAGGATTGCAGTCAGGACTTTTGAGTACAATTGCAATGTATACTACTTTTATGTCAAAGCATTCTATTCACTGAGAAATCAACTTTTTTATCTTTATGTTCACAGGTTTGAAACAACTTTCAGACATCTCAGAATCAGGTGGGAAGTTAACCTAAGGTGTTTCCATTAGGTTTGCAGCATGTACTTTGGTGTAAAATTGAAATGTATACTCTGTATTATCTAGCCATTGTATGCCCTCAGTTAACAACTTTTTTGTGTTGATGTGTAGAGCCATGAGACAACTTTCAAACAGCTCAGAAACATGTGGGAAGTTAAATTAATATGAATCCATCTTGTTTGCCCTCTGCATTTTGTTGGAAAATTCAAATGTATACCATCTTAATATCAGAACATAGTATGCACTGAGAAAGTAACTTTTTTGTCTTGATGAACAAAGCCATGAAACAACTTTCAAACATCTCAGAATCATGTGGGAAGTTAACCTAAGGTGTTTCCATTAGGTTTGCAATCAGGACGTTTGAGTACAATTGAAATGTAAACTATTTGTATTGTAAAAGCATTGTATGCACTGAGAAAACAACTTTTTTGTCTTGATGTTCAGAGCCATAATACAACTTTCAAACAACTCAGAAACATTTGGGAAGTTAACCTAAGTTGTTTCCTTTAGGTTTGCAGCATGTACTTTGGTGTAAAATTGAAATGTATACTCTATGTATTATCTAACCATTGTGTGCCCTGAGTTAACAACTTTTTTGTGTTCATGTGTAGAGCCATGAGACAACTTTCAAACAGCTCAGAAACATGTGGGAAGGTAACTTAATATGTATCCATCTGGTTTGCACTCTGCATTTTGTTGGAAAATTGAAATTTATACCATCTTAATGTCAGAACATAGTGTGCACTGAGAAAGTAACTTTTTTGTCTTGATGAATAGAGCCATGAAACAACTTTCAGACATCTCAGAATCATGTGGGAAGTTAACCTAATTTGTTTGCATTAGGTTTGCAGTAAGTACTTTGGTGTAAAATTGAAATGTATACTATTTGTATTGTCTAAGAATAGTATGCCCTGAGTTAACAACTTTTTTGTGTTGATGTGTAGAGCCATGAGACAACTTTCAAAGAGCTCAGAAACATGCGGGAAGTTAACTTAATATGTATCCATCTGGTCTGCCCTCTGCATTTTGTTGGAAATTTGAAATGTATACCACCTTAATGTCAGAACATAGTATGCACTGAGAAAGTAATTTTTTTGTCTTGATGAACAGAGCCATGAAACAACTTTCAAAAATCTCAGAATCATGTGGGAAGTTAACCAAAGGTGTTTCCATTAGGATTGCAGTCTGGACTTTTGAGTACAATTGAAATGTATACTACTTTTATGTCAAAGCATTCTATTCACTGAGAAATTAACTTTTTTATCTTTATGTTCACAGGTTTGAAACAACTTTCAGACATGTCAGAATCAGGTGGGAAGTTAACCTAAGGTGTTTCCATTAGGTTTGCTGTAAGTGCTTTGGTGTAAAATTGAGATGTATACTATTTGTATTGTCTAAGCATTGCATGCCCTGAGTTAACTACTTTTTTGTGTTGATGTGTACAGCCATGAAACAACTTTCAAACTGCTCATAATCATGTGGGAAGTTAACCTAAGGTGTTTCCATTAGATTTGCAATCAGGACTTTTGAGTACAATTGAAATGTATAGTATTTGTATTGTAAAAGCATTGTATGCACTGAGAAACAACTTTTTTGTCTTTATGTTCACAGGTATGAAAGAACTTTCAGACATCTCAGAATCATGTGGGAAGTTAACCTAAGGTGTTTCCATTAGGTTTGCAGTAAGTGCTTTGGTGTAAAATTGAGATGTATACAATGTGTATTGTCTAAGCATTGCATGCACTGAGATAACAACTTTTTTGTGTTGATGTGTAATGCAATGAAACAACTTTCAAACTACTCATAATCATGTGGGAAGTTAACCTAAGGTGTTTCCATTAGGTTTGCAGTCAGGACTTTAGAGTACATTTGAAATCTATACTACATTTATGTCAAAGCATTCTATACACTGAGAAATCAACCTTTTTTATCTTCATGTTCGCAGGTATGAAACAACTTTCAGACATCTCAGAATCATGTGGGAAGTTAACCTAAGGTGTTTCCATTAGGTTTGCAGTAAGTGCTTTGGTGTAAAATTGAGATGTATACCATTTGTATTGTCTAAGCATTGTATGCCCTGAGTTAACAACTTTTTTGTGTTGATGTGTGGAGCCATGAGACAACTTTCAAACAGCTCAGAAACATGTGGGAAGTTAACTTAATATGTATCCATCTGGTTTGCACTCTGCATTTTGTTGGTAAATTGTAATGTATACCACCTTAATGTTAGAACATAGTATGCACTGAGAAAGTAACTTTTTTGTCTTGATGAACAGAGGCATGAAACAACTTTCAACCTACTCATACCCATGTGGGAAGTTAACCTAAGGTGTTTCCATTAGGTTAGCAATCAGGACTTTTGAGTAGAATTGAAATGTATACTATCTGTATTATCTAACCATTGTATGCCCTCAGTTAACAACTTTTTTGTGTTGATGTGTAGAGCCATGAGACAACTTTCAAACAGCTCAGAAACATGTGGGAAGTTAACTTAATATGTTTCCATCTGGTTTGCCCTCTGCATTTTGTTGGAAAATTGAAATGTGTACCATCTTAATGTCAGAACATAGTATGCACTCAGAAAGTAACTTTTTTGTCTTGATGAACAGAGCCATGAAACAACTTTCAGACATCTCAGAATCATGTGGGAAGTTAACCAAAGGTGCTTCCATTAGGATTGCAGTCAGGACTTTTGAGTACAATTGCAATATATACTACTTTTATGTCAAAGCATTCTATTCACTGAGAAATCAACTTTTTTATCTTTATGTTGACAGGTTTGAAACAACTTTCAGACATCTCAGAATCAGGTGGGAAGTTAATCTAAGGTGTTTCCATTAGGTTTGCAGCATGTACTTTGGTGTAAAATTGAAATGCATACTCTATGTATTCTCTAACCATTGTATGCCCTGAGTTAACAACTTTTTTGTGTTGATGTGTAGAGCCATGAGACAACTTTCAAACAGCTCAGAAACATGTTGGAAGGTAACTTAATATGTATCCATCTGGTTTGCACTCTGCATTTTGTTGGAAAATTGAAATTTATACCATCTTAATGTCAGAACATAGTATGCACTGAGAAAGTAACTTTTTTGTCTTGCATTAGGTTTGCAGTAAGTGCTTTGGTGTAAAATTGAAATGTATACTATTTGTATTGTCTAAGCATTGTATGCCCTGAGTTAACAACTTTTTTGTGTTGATGTGTAGAGCCATGAGACAACTTTCAAACAGCTCAGAGACATGCGCGAAGTTAACTTAATTTGTATCCATCTGGTCTGCCCTCTGCATTTTGTTGGAAATTTGAAATGTATACCATCTTAATGTCAGAACATAGTATGCACTGAGAAAGTAACTTTTTTGTCTTGATGAACAGAGCCATGAAACAACTTTCAAAAATCTCAGAATCATGTGGGAAGTTAACCAAAGGTGTTTCCATTAGGATTGCAGTCTGGACTTTTGAGTACAATTGAAATGTATACTACTTTTATGTCAAAGCATTCTATTCACTGAGAAATCAACTTTTTTATCTTTATGTTCACAGGTTTGAAACAACTTTCAGACATGTCAGAATCAGGTGGGAAGTTAACCTAAGGTGTTTCCATTAGGTTTGCTGTAAGTGCTTTGGTGTAAAATTGAAATGTAAACTATTTGTATTGCAAAAGCATTGTATGCACTGAGAAAACAACTTTTTTGTCTTGATGTTCAGAGCCATAATACAACTTTCAAACAACTCAGAAACATTTGGGAAGTTAACCTAAGTTGTTTCCATTAGGTTTGCAGCATGTACTTTGGTGTAAAATTGAAATGTATACTCTATGTTTTATCTAACCATTGTATGCCCTGAGTTAACAACTTTTTTGTGTTGATGTGTAGAGCCATGAGACAACTTTCAAACAGCTCAGAAACATGTGGGAAGGTAACTTAATCGGGATCCATCTGGTTTGCACTCTGCATTTTGTTGGAAAATTGTAATGTATACCACCTTAATGTTAGAACATAGTATGCACTGAGAAAGTAACTTTTTTGTCTTGATGAACAGAGGCATGAAACAACTTTCAACCTACTCATACTCATGTGGGAAGTTAACCTAAGGTGTTTCCATTAGGTTTGCAGTAAGTGCTTTGGTGTAAAATTGAGATGTATACCGTTTGTATTGTCTAAGCATTGTATGCCCTGAGTTAACAACTTTTTTGTGTTGATGTGTGGAGCCATGAGACAACTTTCAAACAGCTCAGAAACATGTGGGAAGTTAACTTAATATGTATCCATCTGGTTTGCACTCTGCATTTTGTTGGAAAATTGTAATGTATACCACCTTAATGTTAGAACATAGTATGCACTGAGAAAGTAACTTTTTTGTCTTGATGAATAGAGCCATGAAACAACTTTCAGACATCTCAGAATCATGTGGGAAGTAAACCTAATTTGTTTGCATTAGGTTTGCAGTAAGTGCTTTGGTGTAAAATTGAAATGTATACTATTTGTATTGTCTGAGCATTGCATGCACTGAGATAACAACTTTTTTGTGTTGATGTGTACAGCCGTGAAACAATTTTCAAACTACTCATAAACATGTGGGAAGTTAACCTAAGTTGTTTCCATTAGGTTTGCAGTCAGGACTTTAGAGTACATTTGAAATCTATACTACATTTATGTCAAAGCATTCTATACACTGAGAAATCAACCTTTTTTATCTTCATGTTCACAGGTATGAAACAACTTTCAGACATCTCAGAATCATGTGGGAAGTTAACCTAAGGTGTTTCCATTAGGTCTGCAGTAAGTGCTTTGGTGTAAAATTGAGATATATACCATTTGTATTGTCTATGGATTGTATGCCCTGAGTTAACAACTTTTTTGTGTTGATGTGTGGAGCCATGAGACAACTTTCAAACAGCTCAGAAACATGCGGGAAGTTAACTTAATATGTATCCATCTGGTTTGCCCTCTGCATTTTGTTGGAAATTTGAAATGTATACCACCTTAATGTTAGAACATAGTATGCACTGAGAAAGTAACTTTTTTGTCTTGATGAACAGAGGCATGAAACAACTTTCAACCTACTCATACTCATGTGGGAAGTTAACCTAAGGTGTTTCCATTAGGTTAGCAATCAGGACTTTTGAGTAGAATTGAAATGTATACTATTTGTATTGTAAAAGCATTGTATGCACTGAGAAAACAACTTTTTTGTCTTGATGCTCAGAGCCATAATACAACTTTCAAACAACTCAGAAACATGTGGGAAGTTAACCAAAGGTGCTTCCATTAGGATTGCAGTCAGGACTTTTGAGTACAATTGAAATGTATACTACTTTTATGTCAAAGCATTCTATTCACTGAGAAATCAACTTTTTTATCTTTATGTTCACAGGTTTGAAACAACTTTCAGACATCTCAGAATCAGGTGGGAAGTTAACCTAAGGTGTTTCCATTAGGTTTGCAGCATGTACTTTGGTGTAAAATTGAAATGTATACTCTGTATTATCTAGCCATTGTATGCCCTCAGTTAACAACTTTTTTGTGTTGATGTGTAGAGCCATGAGACAACTTTCAAACAGCTCAGAAACATGTGGGAAGTTCACTTAATATGAATCCATCTTGTTTGCCCTCTGCATTTTGTTGGAAAATTCAAATGTATACCATCTTAATGTCAGAACATAGTATGCACTGAGAAAGTAACTTTTTTGTCTTGATGAACAAAGCCATGAAACAACTTTCAAACATCTCAGAATCATGTGGGATGTTAACCTAAGGTGTTTCCATTAGGTTTGCAATCAGGACTTTTGAGTAGAATTGAAATGTAAACTATTTGCTTTGTAAAAGCATTGTATGCACTGTGAAAACAACTTTTTTGTCTTGATGTTCAGAGCCATAATACAACTTTCAAACAACTCAGAAACATTTGGGAAGTTAACCTAAGTTGTTTCCATTAGGTTTGCAGCATGTACTTTGGTGTAAAATTGAAATGTATACTCTATGTATTATCTAACCATTGTATGCCCTGAGTTAACAACTTTTTTGTATTGATGTGTAGAGCAATGAGACAACTTTCAAACAGCTCAGAAACATGTGGGAAGGTAACTTAATATGTATCCATCTGGTTTGCACTCTGCATTTTGTTGGAAAATTGAAATTTATACCATCTTAATGTCAGAACATAGTATGCACTGAGAAAGTAACTTTTTTGTCTTGATGAATACAGCCATGAAACAACTTTCAGACATCTCAGAATCATGTGGAAAGTTAACCTAATTTGTTTGCATTAGGTTTGCAGTAAGTGCTTTGGTGTAAAATTGAAATGTATACTATTTGTATTGTCTAAGCATTGTATGCCCTGAGTTAACAACTTTTTTGTGTTGATGTGTAGAGCCATGAGACAACTTTCAAACAGCTCAGAAACATGCGGGAAGTTAACTTAATATATATCCATCTGGTCTGCCCTCTGCATTTTGTTGGAAATTTGAAATGTATACCACCTTAATGTCAGAACATAGTATGCACTGAGAAAGTAACTTTTTTGTCTTGATGAACAGAGCCATGAAACAACTTTCAAAAATCTCAGAATCATGTGGGAAGTTAACCAAAGGTGTTTCCATTAGGATTGCAGTCTGGACTTTTGAGTACAATTGAAATGTATACTACTTTTATGTCAAAGCATTCTATTCACTGAGAAATCAACTTTTTTATCTTTATGCTCACAGGTTTGAAACAACTTTCAGACATGTCAGAATCAGGTGGGAAGTTAACCTAAGGTGTTTCCATTAGGTTTGCTGTAAGTGCTTTGGTGTAAAATTGAGATGTATACTATTTGTATTGTCTAAGCATTGCATGCCCTGAGTTAACAACTTTTTTGTGTTGATGTGTACAGCCATGAAACAACTTTCAAACTGCTCATAATCATGTGGGAAGTTAACCTAAGGTGTTTCCATTAGATTTGCAATCAGGACTTTTGAGTACAATTGAAATGTATGGTATTTGTATTGTAAAAGCATTGTATGCACTGAGAAACAACTTTTTTGTCTTTATGTTCACAGGTATGAAAGAACTTTCAGACATCTCAGAATCATGTGGGAAGTTAACCTAAGGTGTTTCCATTAGGTTTGCAGTAAGTGCTTTGGTGTAAAATTGAGATGTATACTATGTGTATTGTCTAAGCATTGCATGCACTGTATGCACTGCTTTTTTGTGTTGATGTGTAATGCAATGAAACAACTTTCAAACTACTCATAATCATGTGGGAAGTTAACCTAAGGTGTTTTCATTTGGTTTGCAGTCAGGACTTTAGAGTACATTTGAAATCTATACTACACTTATGTCAAAGCATTCTATACACTGAGAAATCAACCTTTTTTATCTTCATGTTCGCAGGTATGAAACAACTTTCAGACATCTCAGAATCATGTGGGAAGTTAACCTAAGGTGTTTCCATTAGGTTTGCAGTAAGTGCTTTGGTGTAAAATTGAGATGTATACTATTTGTATTGTCTAAGCATTGCATGCACTGAGATAACAACTTTTTTGTGTTGACGTGTACAGCCATGAAACGACTTTCAAACTACTCATATTCATGTGGGAAGTTCACCTAAGGTGTTTCCATTAGGTTAGCAATCAGGACTTTTGAGTAGAATTGAAATGTATACTATTTGTATTGTAAAAGCATTGTATGCACTGAGAAAACAACTTTTTTGTCTTGATGTTCAGAGCCATAATACAACTTTCAAACAACTCAGAAACATTTGGGAAGTTAACCTAAGTTGTTTCCATTAGTTTTGCAGCATATACTTTGGTGTAAAATTGAAATGTATACTCTATGTATTATCTAACCATTGTATGCCCAGAGTTAACAACTTTTTTGTGTTGATGTGTGGAGCCATGAGACAACTTTCAAACAGCTCAGAAACATGTGGGAAGTTAACTTAATATGTATCCATCTGGTTTGCACTCTGCATTTTGTTGGAAATTTGAAATGTATACCACCTTAATGTCAGAACATAGTATGCACTGAGAAAGTAACTGTTTTGTCTTGATGAACAGAGCCATGAAACAACTTTCAAACTACTCATATTCATGTGGGAAGTTCACCTAAGGTGTTTCCATTAGGTTAGCAATCAGGACTTTTGAGTAGAATTGAAATGTATACTATTTGTATTGTAAAAGCATTGTATGCACTGAGAAAACAACTTCTTTGTCTTGATGTTCAGAGCCATAATACAACTTTCAAACAACTCAGAAACATGTGGGAAGTTACCCTAAGTTGTTTCCATTAGGTTTGCAGTATGTACTTTGGTGTAAAATTGAAATGTATACTATCTGTATTATCTAACCATTGTATGCCCTCAGTTAACAACTTTTTTGTGTTGATGTGTAGACCCATGAGACAACTTTCAAACAGCTCAGAAACATGTGGGAAGTTAACTTAATATGTTTCCATCTGGTTTGCCCTCTGCATTTTGTTGGAAAATTGAAATGTATACCATCTTAATGTCAGAACATAGTATCCACTCAGAAAGTAACTTCTTTGTCTTGATGAACAGAGCCATGAAACAACTTTCAGACATCTCAGAATCATGTGGGAAGTTAACCAAAGGTGCTTCCATTAGGATTGCAGTCAGGACTTTTGAGTACAATTGCAATATATACTACTTTTATGTCAAAGCATTCTATTCACTGAGAAATCAACTTTTTTATCTTTATGTTGACAGGTTTGAAACAACTTTCAGACATCTCAGAATCAGGTGGGAAGTTAACCTAAGGTGTTTCCATTAGGTTTGCAGCATGTACTTTGGTGTAAAATTGAAATGTATACTCTATGTATTATCTAACCATTGTATGCCCTGAGTTAACAACTTTTTTGTGCTGATGTGTAGAGCCATGAGACAACTTTCAAACAGCTCAGAAACATGTGGGAAGGTAACTTAATATGTATCCATCTGGTTTGCACTCTGCATTTTGTTGGAAAATTGAAATTTATACCATCTTAATGTCAGAACATAGTATGCACTGAGAAAGTAACTTTTTTGTCTTGCATTAGGTTTGCAGTAAGTGCTTTGGTGTAAAATTGAAATGTATACTATTTGTATTGTCTAAGCATTGTATGCCCTGAGTTAACAACTTTTTTGTGTTGATGTGTAGAGCCATGAGACAACTTTCAAACAGCTCAGAGACATGCGGGAAGTTAACTTAATTTGTATCCATCTGGTCTGACCTCTGCATTTTGTTGGAAATTTGAAAGGTATACCACCTTAATGTCAGAACATAGTATGCACTGAGAAAGTAACTTTTTTGTCTTGATGAACAGAGCCATGAAACAACTTTCAAAAATCTCAGAATCATGTGGGAAGTTAACCAAAGGTGTTTCCATTAGGATTGCAGTCTGGACTTTTGAGTACAATTGAAATGTATACTACTTTTATGTCAAAGCATTCTATTCACTGAGAAATCAACTTTTTTATCTTTATGTTCTCAGGTTTGAAACAACTTTCAGACATGTCAGAATCAGGTGGGAAGTTAACCTAAGGTGTTTCCATTAGGTTTGCTGTAAGTGCTTTGGTGTAAAATTGAGATGTATACTATTTGTATTGTCTAAGCATTGCATGCCCTGAGTTAACAACTTTTTTGTGTTGATGTGTACAGCCATGAAACAACTTTCAAACTACTCATAATCATGTGGGAAGTTAAGCTAAGGTTTTTCCATTAGATTTGCAATCAGGACTTTAGAGTACAATTGAAATGTATAGTATTTGTATTGTAAAAGCATTGTATGCACTGAGAAACAACTTTTTTGTCTTTATGTTCACAGGTATGAAAGAACTTTCAGACATCTCAGAATCATGTGGGAAGTTAACCTAAGGTGTTTCCATTAGGTTTGCAGTAAGTGCTTTGGTGTAAAATTGAGATGTATACTATGTGTATTGTCTAAGCATTGCATGCACTGAGATAACAACTTTTTTGTGTTGATGTGTAATGCAATGAAACAACTTTCAAACTACTCATACTCATGTGGGAAGTTAACCTAAGGTGTTTCCATTAGGTTTGCAGTAAGTGCTTTGGTGTAAAATTGAAATGTATACTATTTGTATTGTCTAAGCATTGCATGCACTGAGATAACAACTTTTTTGTGTTGATGTGTAGAGCCATGAGACAACTTTCAAACAGCTCAGAAACATGTGGGAAGGTAACTTAATATGTATCCATCTGGTTTGCACTCTGCATTTTGTTGGAAAATTGAAATTCATACCATCTTAATGTCAGAACATAGTGTGCACTGAGAAAGTAACTTTTTTGTCTTGATGAATAGAGCCATGAAACAACTTTCAGACATCTCAGAATCATGTGGGAAGTTAAACTAATTTGTTTCCATTAGTTTGCAGTAAGTGCTTTAGTGTAAAATTGAAATGTATACTATTTGTATTGTCTAAGCATTGCATGCACTGAGATAACAACTTTTTTGTGTTGATGTGTACAGCAATGAAACAACTTTCAAACTACTCATAAACATATGGGAAGTTAACCTAAGTTGTTTCCATTAGGTTTGCAGTCAGGACTTTAGAGTACATTTGAAATCTATACTACATTTATGTCAAAGCATTCTATACACTGAGAAATCAACCTTTTTTATCTTCATGTTCACAGGTATGAAAAAACTTTCAGACATCTCAGAATCATGTGGGAAGTTAACCTAATGTGTTTCCATTAGGTTTGCAGTAAGTGCTTTGGTGTAAAATTGAGATGTATACCGTTTGTATTGTCTAAGCATTGTATGCCCTGAGTTAACAACTTTTTTGTGTTGATGTGTGGAGCCATGAGACAACGTTCAAACAGCTCAGAAACATGTGGGAAGTTAACTTAATATGTATCCATCTGGTTTGCACTCTGCATTTTGTTGGAAATTTGAAATGTATACCACCTTAATGTCAGAACATAGTATGCACTGAGAAAGTAACTTTTTTGTCTTGATGAACAGAGCCATGAAACAACTTTCAAACTACTCATATTCATGTGGGAAGTTCACCTAAGGTGTTTCCATTAGGTTAGCAATCAGGGCTTTTGAGTAGAATTGAAATGTATACTATTTGTATTGTAAAAGCATTGTATGCACTGAGAAAACAACTTTTTTGTCTTGATGTTCAGAGCCATAATACAACTTTCAAACAATTCAGAAACATGTGGGAAGTTAACCTAAGTTGTTTCCATTAGGTTTGCAGTATGTACTTTGGTGTAAAATTGAAATGTATACTATCTGTATTATCTAACCATTGTATGCCCTCAGTTAACAACTTTTTTGTGTTGATGTGTAGAGCCATGAGACAACTTTCAAACAGCTCAGAAACATGTGGGAAGTTAACTTAATATGTTTCCATCTGGTTTGCCCTCTGCATTTTGTTGGAAAATTGAAATGTATACCATCTTAATGTCAGAACATAGTATGCACTCAGAAAGTAACTTTTTTGTCTTGATGAACAGAGCCATGAAACAACTTTCAGACATCTCAGAATCATGTGGGAAGTTAACCAAAGGTGCTTCCATTAGGATTGCAGTCAGGACTTTTGAGTACAATTGCAATGTATACTACTTTTATGTCAAAGCATTCTATTCACTGAGAAATCAACTTTTTTATCTTTATGTTCACAGGTTTGAAACAACTTTCAGACATCTCAGAATCAGGTGGGAAGTTAACCTAAGGTGTTTCCATTAGGTTTGCAGCATGTACTTTGGTGTAAAATTGAAATGTATACTCTGTATTATCTAGCCATTGTATGCCCTCAGTTAACAACTTTTTTGTGTTGATGTGTAGAGCCATGAGACAACTTTCAAACAGCTAAGAAACATGTGGGAAGTTAACTTAATATGAATCCATCTTGTTTGCCTTCTGCATTTTGTTGGAAAATTCAAATGTATACCATCTTAATGTCAGAACATAGTATGCACTGAGAAAGTAACTTTTTTGTCTTGATGAACAAAGCCATGAAACAACTTTCAAACATCTCAGAATCATGTGGGAAGTTAACCTAAGGTGTTTCCATTAGGTTTGCAATCAGGACGTTTGAGTACAATTGAAATGTAAACTATTTGTATTGTAAAAGCATTGTATGCACTGAGAAAACAACTTTTTTGTCTTGATGTTCAGAGCCATAATACAACTTTCAAACAACTCAGAAACATTTGGGAAGTTAACCTAAGTTGTTTCCTTTAGGTTTGCAGCATGTACTTTGGTGTAAAATTGAAATGTATACTCTATGTATTATCTAACCATTGTGTGCCCTGAGTTAACAACTTTTTTGTGTTCATGTGTAGAGCCATGAGACAACTTTCAAACAGCTCAGAAACATGTGGGAAGGTAACTTAATATGTATCCATCTGGTTTGCACTCTGCATTTTGTTGGAAAATTGAAATTTATACCATCTTAATGTCAGAACATAGTGTGCACTGAGAAAGTAACTTTTTTGTCTTGATGAATAGAGCCATGAAACAACTTTCAGACATCTCAGAATCATGTGGGAAGTTAACCTAATTTGTTTGCATTAGGTTTGCAGTAAGTACTTTGGTGTAAAATTGAAATGTATACTATTTGTATTGTCTAAGCATTGTATGCCCTGAGTTAACAACTTTTTTGTGTTGATGTGTAGAGCCATGAGACAACTTTCAAACAGCTCAGAAACATGCGGGAAGTTAACTTAATATGTATCCATCTGGTCTGCCCTCTGCATTTTGTTGGAAATTTGAAATGTATACCACCTTAATGTCAGAACATAGTATGCACTGAGAAAGTAATTTTTTTGTCTTGATGAACAGAGCCATGAAACAACTTTCAAAAATCTCAGAATCATGTGGGAAGTTAACCAAAGGTGTTTCCATTAGGATTGCAGTCTGGACTTTTGAGTACAATTGAAATGTATACTACTTTTATGTCAAAGCATTCTATTCACTGAGAAATTAACTTTTTTATCTTTATGTTCACAGGTTTGAAACAACTTTCAGACATGTCAGAATCAGGTGGGAAGTTAACCTAAGGTGTTTCCATTAGGTTTGCTGTAAGTGCTTTGGTGTAAAATTGAGATGTATACTATTTGTATTGTCTAAGCATTGCATGCCCTGAGTTAACTACTTTTTTGTGTTGATGTGTACAGCCATGAAACAACTTTCAAACTGCTCATAATCATGTGGGAAGTTAACCTAAGGTGTTTCCATTAGATTTGCAATCAGGACTTTTGAGTACAATTGAAATGTATAGTATTTGTATTGTAAAAGCATTGTATGCACTGAGAAACAACTTTTTTGTCTTTATGTTCACAGGTATGAAAGAACTTTCAGACATCTCAGAATCATGTGGGAAGTTAACCTAAGGTGTTTCCATTACGTTTGCAGTAAGTGCTTTGGTGTAAAATTGAGATGTATACTATGTGTATTGTCTAAGCATTGCATGCACTGAGATAACAACTTTTTTGTGTTGATGTGTAATGCAATGAAACAACTTTCAAACTACTCATAATCATGTGGGAAGTTAACCTAAGGTGTTTCCATTAGGTTTGCAGTCAGGACTTTAGAGTACATTTGAAATCTATACTACATTTATGTCAAAGCATTCTATACACTGAGAAATCAACCTTTTTTATCTTCATGTTCGCAGGTATGAAACAACTTTCAGACATCTCAGAATCATGTGGGAAGTTAACCTAAGGTGTTTCCATTAGGTTTGCAGCATGTACTTTGGTGTAAAATTGAAATGTATACTCTGTATTATCTAGCCATTGTATGCCCTCAGTTAACAACTTTTTTGTGTTGATGTGTAGAGCCATGAGACAACTTTCAAACAGCTATGAAACATGTGGGAAGTTAACTTAATATGAATCCATCTTGTTTGCCTTCTGCATTTTGTTGGAAAATTCAAATGTATACCATCTTAATGTCAGAACATAGTATGCACTGAGAAAGTAACTTTTTTGTCTTGATGAACAAAGCCATGAAACAACTTTCAAACATCTCAGAATCATGTGGGAAGTTAACCTAAGGTGTTTCCATTAGGTTTGCAATCAGGACGTTTGAGTACAATTGAAATGTAAACTATTTGTATTGTAAAAGCATTGTATGCACTGAGAAAACAACTTTTTTGTCTTGATGTTCAGAGCCATAATACAACTTTCAAACAACTCAGAAACATTTGGGAAGTTAACCTAAGTTGTTTCCTTTAGGTTTGCAGCATGTACTTTGGTGTTAAATTGAAATGTATACTCTATGTATTATCTAACCATTGTGTGCCCTGAGTTAACAACTTTTTTGTGTTCATGTGTAGAGCCATGAGACAACTTTCAAACAGCTCAGAAACATGTGGGAAGGTAACTTAATATGTATCCATCTGGTTTGCACTCTGCATTTTGTTGGAAAATTGAAATTTATACCATCTTAATGTCAGAACATAGTGTGCACTGAGAAAGTAACTTTTTTGTCTTGATGAATAGAGCCATGAAACAACTTTCAGACATCTCAGAATCATGTGGGAAGTTAACCTAATTTGTTTGCATTAGGTTTGCAGTAAGTACTTTGGTGTAAAATTGAAATGTATACTATTTGTATTGTCTAAGCATTGTATGCCCTGAGTTAACAACTTTTTTGTGTTGATGTGTAGAGCCATGAGACAACTTTCAAACAGCTCAGAAACATGCGGGAAGTTAACTTAATATGTATCCATCTGGTCTGCCCTCTGCATTTTGTTGGAAATTTGAAATGTATACCACCTTAATGTCAGAACATAGTATGCACTGAGAAAGTAATTTTTTTGTCTTGATGAACAGAGCCATGAAACAACTTTCAAAAATCTCAGAATCATGTGGGAAGTTAACCAAAGGTGTTTCCATTAGGATTGCAGTCTGGACTTTTGAGTACAATTGAAATGTATACTACTTTTATGTCAAAGCATTCTATTCACTGAGAAATTAACTTTTTTATCTTTATGTTCACAGGTTTGAAACAACTTTCAGACATGTCAGAATCAGGTGGGAAGTTAACCTAAGGTGTTTCCATTAGGTTTGCTGTAAGTGCTTTGGTGTAAAATTGAGATGTATACTATTTGTATTGTCTAAGCATTGCATGCCCTGAGTTAACTACTTTTTTGTGTTGATGTGTACAGCCATGAAACAACTTTCAAACTGCTCATAATCATGTGGGAAGTTAACCTAAGGTGTTTCCATTAGATTTGCAATCAGGACTTTTGAGTACAATTGAAATGTATAGTATTTGTATTGTAAAAGCATTGTATGCACTGAGAAACAACTTTTTTGTCTTTATGTTCACAGGTATGAAAGAACTTTCAGACATCTCAGAATCATGTGGGAAGTTAACCTAAGGTGTTTCCATTAGGTTTGCAGTAAGTGCTTTGGTGTAAAATTGAGATGTATACTATGTGTATTGTCTAAGCATTGCATGCACTGTATGCACTGCTTTTTTGTGTTGATGTGTAATGCAATGAAACAACTTTCAAACTACTCATAATCATGTGGGAAGTTAACCTAAGGTGTTTTCATTTGGTTTGCAGTCAGGACTTTAGAGTACATTTGAAATCTATACTACATTTATGTCAAAGCATTCTATACACTGAGAAATCAACCTTTTTTATCTTCATGTTCGCAGGTATGAAACAACTTTCAGACATCTCAGAATCATGTGGGAAGTTAACCTAAGGTGTTTCCATTAGGTTTGCAGTAAGTGCTTTGGTGTAAAATTGAGATGTATACTATTTGTATTGTCTAAGCATTGCATGCACTGAGATAACAACTTTTTTGTGTTGACGTGTACAGCCATGAAACGACTTTCAAACTACTCATATTCATGTGGGAAGTTCACCTAAGGTGTTTCCATTAGGTTAGCAATCAGGACTTTTGAGTAGAATTGAAATGTATACTATTTGTATTGTAAAAGCATTGTATGCACTGAGAAAACAACTTTTTTGTCTTGATGTTCAGAGCCATAATACAACTTTCAAACAACTCAGAAACATTTGGGAAGTTAACCTAAGTTGTTTCCATTAGTTTTGCAGCATGTACTTTGGTGTAAAATTGAAATGTATACTCTATGTATTATCTAACCATTGTATGCCCAGAGTTAACAACTTTTTTGTGTTGATGTGTGGAGCCATGAGACAACTTTCAAACAGCTCAGAAACATGTGGGAAGTTAACTTAATATGTATCCATCTGGTTTGCACTCTGCATTTTGTTGGAAATTTGAAATGTATACCACCTTAATGTCAGAACATAGTATGCACTGAGAAAGTAACTGTTTTGTCTTGATGAACAGAGCCATGAAACAACTTTCAAACTACTCATATTCATGTGGGAAGTTCACCTAAAGTGTTTCCATTAGGTTAGCAATCAGGACTTTTGAGTAGAATTGAAATGTATACTATTTGTATTGTAAAAGCATTGTATGCACTGAGAAAACAACTTTTTTGTCTTGATGTTCAGAGCCATAATACAACTTTCAAACAACTCAGAAACATGTGGGAAGTTACCCTAAGTTGTTTCCATTAGGTTTGCAGTATGTACTTTGGTGTAAAATTGAAATGTATACTATCTGTATTATCTAACCATTGTATGCCCTCAGTTAACAACTTTTTTGTGTTGATGTGTAGACCCATGAGACAACTTTCAAACAGCTCAGAAACATGTGGGAAGTTAACTTAATATGTTTCCATCTGGTTTGCCCTCTGCATTTTGTTGGAAAATTGAAATGTATACCATCTTAATGTCAGAACATAGTATCCACTCAGAAAGTAACTTCTTTGTCTTGATGAACAGAGCCATGAAACAACTTTCAGACATCTCAGAATCATGTGGGAAGTTAACCAAAGGTGCTTCCATTAGGATTGCAGTCAGGACTTTTGAGTACAATTGCAATATATACTACTTTTATGTCAAAGCATTCTATTCACTGAGAAATCAACTTTTTTATCTTTATGTTGACAGGTTTGAAACAACTTTCAGACATCTCAGAATCAGGTGGGAAGTTAACCTAAGGTGTTTCCATTAGGTTTGCAGCATGTACTTTGGTGTAAAATTGAAATGTATACTCTATGTATTATCTAACCATTGTATGCCCTGAGTTAACAACTTTTTTGTGCTGATGTGTAGAGCCATGAGACAACTTTCAAACAGCTCAGAAACATGTGGGAAGGTAACTTAATATGTATCCATCTGGTTTGCACTCTGCATTTTGTTGGAAAATTGAAATTTATACCATCTTAATGTCAGAACATAGTATGCACTGAGAAAGTAACTTTTTTGTCTTGCATTAGGTTTGCAGTAAGTGCTTTGGTGTAAAATTGAAATGTATACTATTTGTATTGTCTAAGCATTGTATGCCCTGAGTTAACAACTTTTTTGTGTTGATGTGTAGAGCCATGAGACAACTTTCAAACAGCTCAGAGACATGCGGGAAGTTAACTTAATTTGTATCCATCTGGTCTGACCTCTGCATTTTGTTGGAAATTTGAAAGGTATACCACCTTAATGTCAGAACATAGTATGCACTGAGAAAGTAACTTTTTTGTCTTGATGAACAGAGCCATGAAACAACTTTCAAAAATCTCAGAATCATGTGGGAAGTTAACCAAAGGTGTTTCCATTAGGATTGCAGTCTGGACTTTTGAGTACAATTGAAATGTATACTACTTTTATGTCAAAGCATTCTATTCACTGAGAAATCAACTTTTTTATCTTTATGTTCTCAGGTTTGAAACAACTTTCAGACATGTCAGAATCAGGTGGGAAGTTAACCTAAGGTGTTTCCATTAGGTTTGCTGTAAGTGCTTTGGTGTAAAATTGAGATGTATACTATTTGTATTGTCTAAGCATTGCATGCCCTGAGTTAACAACTTTTTTGTGTTGATGTGTACAGCCATGAAACAACTTTCAAACTACTCATAATCATGTGGGAAGTTAAGCTAAGGTTTTTCCATTAGATTTGCAATCAGGACTTTTGAGTACAATTGAAATGTATAGTATTTGTATTGTAAAAGCATTGTATGCACTGAGAAACAACTTTTTTGTCTTTATGTTCACAGGTATGAAAGAACTTTCAGACATCTCAGAATCATGTGGGAAGTTAACCTAAGGTGTTTCCATTAGGTTTGCAGTAAGTGCTTTGGTGTAAAATTGAGATGTATACTATGTGTATTGTCTAAGCATTGCATGCACTGAGATAACAACTTTTTTGTGTTGATGTGTAATGCAATGAAACAACTTTCAAACTACTCATACTCATGTGGGAAGTTAACCTAAGGTGTTTCCATTAGGTTTGCAGTAAGTGCTTTGGTGTAAAATTGAAATGTATACTATTTGTATTGTCTAAGCATTGCATGCACTGAGATAACAACTTTTTTGTGTTGATGTGTAGAGCCATGAGACAACTTTCAAACAGCTCAGAAACATGTGGGAAGGTAACTTAATATGTATCCATCTGGTTTGCACTCTGCATTTTGTTGGAAAATTGAAATTCATACCATCTTAATGTCAGAACATAGTGTGCACTGAGAAAGTAACTTTTTTGTCTTGATGAATAGAGCCATGAAACAACTTTCAGACATCTCAGAATCATGTGGGAAGTTAAACTAATTTGTTTCCATTAGTTTGCAGTAAGTGCTTTAGTGTAAAATTGAAATGTATACTATTTGTATTGTCTAAGCATTGCATGCACTGAGATAACAACTTTTTTGTGTTGATGTGTACAGCAATGAAACAACTTTCAAACTACTCATAAACATATGGGAAGTTAACCTAAGTTGTTTCCATTAGGTTTGCAGTCAGGACTTTAGAGTACATTTGAAATCTATACTACATTTATGTCAAAGCATTCTATACACTGAGAAATCAACCTTTTTTATCTTCATGTTCACAGGTATGAAAAAACTTTCAGACATCTCAGAATCATGTGGGAAGTTAACCTAATGTGTTTCCATTAGGTTTGCAGTAAGTGCTTTGGTGTAAAATTGAGATGTATACCGTTTGTATTGTCTAAGCATTGTATGCCCTGAGTTAACAACTTTTTTGTGTTGATGTGTGGAGCCATGAGACAACGTTCAAACAGCTCAGAAACATGTGGGAAGTTAACTTAATATGTATCCATCTGGTTTGCACTCTGCATTTTGTTGGAAATTTGAAATGTATACCACCTTAATGTCAGAACATAGTATGCACTGAGAAAGTAACTTTTTTGTCTTGATGAACAGAGCCATGAAACAACTTTCAAACTACTCATATTCATGTGGGAAGTTCACCTAAGGTGTTTCCATTAGGTTAGCAATCAGGACTTTTGAGTAGAATTGAAATGTATACTATTTGTATTGTAAAAGCATTGTATGCACTGAGAAAACAACTTTTTTGTCTTGATGTTCAGAGCCATAATACAACTTTCAAACAACTCAGAAACATGTGGGAAGTTACCCTAAGTTGTTTCCATTAGGTTTGCAGTATGTACTTTGGTGTAAAATTGAAATGTATACTATCTGTATTATCTAACCATTGTATGCCCTCAGTTAACAACTTTTTTGTGTTGATGTGTAGACCCATGAGACAACTTTCAAACAGCTCAGAAACATGTGGGAAGTTAACTTAATATGTTTCCATCTGGTTTGCCCTCTGCATTTTGTTGGAAAATTGAAATGTATACCATCTTAATGTCAGAACATAGTATCCACTCAGAAAGTAACTTCTTTGTCTTGATGAACAGAGCCATGAAACAACTTTCAGACATCTCAGAATCATGTGGGAAGTTAACCAAAGGTGCTTCCATTAGGATTGCAGTCAGGACTTTTGAGTACAATTGCAATATATACTACTTTTATGTCAAAGCATTCTATTCACTGAGAAATCAACTTTTTTATCTTTATGTTGACAGGTTTGAAACAACTTTCAGACATCTCAGAATCAGGTGGGAAGTTAACCTAAGGTGTTTCCATTAGGTTTGCAGCATGTACTTTGGTGTAAAATTGAAATGTATACTCTATGTATTATCTAACCATTGTATGCCCTGAGTTAACAACTTTTTTGTGCTGATGTGTAGAGCCATGAGACAACTTTCAAACAGCTCAGAAACATGTGGGAAGGTAACTTAATATGTATCCATCTGGTTTGCACTCTGCATTTTGTTGGAAAATTGAAATTTATACCATCTTAATGTCAGAACATAGTATGCACTGAGAAAGTAACTTTTTTGTCTTGCATTAGGTTTGCAGTAAGTGCTTTGGTGTAAAATTGAAATGTATACTATTTGTATTGTCTAAGCATTGTATGCCCTGAGTTAACAACTTTTTTGTGTTGATGTGTAGAGCCATGAGACAACTTTCAAACAGCTCAGAGACATGCGGGAAGTTAACTTAATTTGTATCCATCTGGTCTGACCTCTGCATTTTGTTGGAAATTTGAAAGGTATACCACCTTAATGTCAGAACATAGTATGCACTGAGAAAGTAACTTTTTTGTCTTGATGAACAGAGCCATGAAACAACTTTCAAAAATCTCAGAATCATGTGGGAAGTTAACCAAAGGTGTTTCCATTAGGATTGCAGTCTGGACTTTTGAGTACAATTGAAATGTATACTACTTTTATGTCAAAGCATTCTATTCACTGAGAAATCAACTTTTTTATCTTTATGTTCTCAGGTTTGAAACAACTTTCAGACATGTCAGAATCAGGTGGGAAGTTAACCTAAGGTGTTTCCATTAGGTTTGCTGTAAGTGCTTTGGTGTAAAATTGAGATGTATACTATTTGTATTGTCTAAGCATTGCATGCCCTGAGTTAACAACTTTTTTGTGTTGATGTGTACAGCCATGAAACAACTTTCAAACTACTCATAATCATGTGGGAAGTTAAGCTAAGGTTTTTCCATTAGATTTGCAATCAGGACTTTTGAGTACAATTGAAATGTATAGTATTTGTATTGTAAAAGCATTGTATGCACTGAGAAACAACTTTTTTGTCTTTATGTTCACAGGTATGAAAGAACTTTCAGACATCTCAGAATCATGTGGGAAGTTAACCTAAGGTGTTTCCATTAGGTTTGCAGTAAGTGCTTTGGTGTAAAATTGAGATGTATACTATGTGTATTGTCTAAGCATTGCATGCACTGAGATAACAACTTTTTTGTGTTGATGTGTAATGCAATGAAACAACTTTCAAACTACTCATACTCATGTGGGAAGTTAACCTAAGGTGTTTCCATTAGGTTTGCAGTAAGTGCTTTGGTGTAAAATTGAAATGTATACTATTTGTATTGTCTAAGCATTGCATGCACTGAGATAACAACTTTTTTGTGTTGATGTGTAGAGCCATGAGACAACTTTCAAACAGCTCAGAAACATGTGGGAAGGTAACTTAATATGTATCCATCTGGTTTGCACTCTGCATTTTGTTGGAAAATTGAAATTCATACCATCTTAATGTCAGAACATAGTGTGCACTGAGAAAGTAACTTTTTTGTCTTGATGAATAGAGCCATGAAACAACTTTCAGACATCTCAGAATCATGTGGGAAGTTAAACTAATTTGTTTCCATTAGTTTGCAGTAAGTGCTTTAGTGTAAAATTGAAATGTATACTATTTGTATTGTCTAAGCATTGCATGCACTGAGATAACAACTTTTTTGTGTTGATGTGTACAGCAATGAAACAACTTTCAAACTACTCATAAACATATGGGAAGTTAACCTAAGTTGTTTCCATTAGGTTTGCAGTCAGGACTTTAGAGTACATTTGAAATCTATACTACATTTATGTCAAAGCATTCTATACACTGAGAAATCAACCTTTTTTATCTTCATGTTCACAGGTATGAAAAAACTTTCAGACATCTCAGAATCATGTGGGAAGTTAACCTAATGTGTTTCCATTAGGTTTGCAGTAAGTGCTTTGGTGTAAAATTGAGATGTATACCGTTTGTATTGTCTAAGCATTGTATGCCCTGAGTTAACAACTTTTTTGTGTTGATGTGTGGAGCCATGAGACAACGTTCAAACAGCTCAGAAACATGTGGGAAGTTAACTTAATATGTATCCATCTGGTTTGCACTCTGCATTTTGTTGGAAATTTGAAATGTATACCACCTTAATGTCAGAACATAGTATGCACTGAGAAAGTAACTTTTTTGTCTTGATGAACAGAGCCATGAAACAACTTTCAAACTACTCATATTCATGTGGGAAGTTCACCTAAGGTGTTTCCATTAGGTTAGCAATCAGGGCTTTTGAGTAGAATTGAAATGTATACTATTTGTATTGTAAAAGCATTGTATGCACTGAGAAAACAACTTTTTTGTCTTGATGTTCAGAGCCATAATACAACTTTCAAACAATTCAGAAACATGTGGGAAGTTAACCTAAGTTGTTTCCATTAGGTTTGCAGTATGTACTTTGGTGTAAAATTGAAATGTATACTATCTGTATTATCTAACCATTGTATGCCCTCAGTTAACAACTTTTTTGTGTTGATGTGTAGAGCCATGAGACAACTTTCAAACAGCTCAGAAACATGTGGGAAGTTAACTTAATATGTTTCCATCTGGTTTGCCCTCTGCATTTTGTTGGAAAATTGAAATGTATACCATCTTAATGTCAGAACATAGTATGCACTCAGAAAGTAACTTTTTTGTCTTGATGAACAGAGCCATGAAACAACTTTCAGACATCTCAGAATCATGTGGGAAGTTAACCAAAGGTGCTTCCATTAGGATTGCAGTCAGGACTTTTGAGTACAATTGCAATGTATACTACTTTTATGTCAAAGCATTCTATTCACTGAGAAATCAACTTTTTTATCTTTATGTTCACAGGTTTGAAACAACTTTCAGACATCTCAGAATCAGGTGGGAAGTTAACCTAAGGTGTTTCCATTAGGTTTGCAGCATGTACTTTGGTGTAAAATTGAAATGTATACTCTGTATTATCTAGCCATTGTATGCCCTCAGTTAACAACTTTTTTGTGTTGATGTGTAGAGCCATGAAACAACTTTCAAACAGCTAAGAAACATGTGGGAAGTTAACTTAATATGAATCCATCTTGTTTGCCTTCTGCATTTTGTTGGAAAATTCAAATGTATACCATCTTAATGTCAGAACATAGTATGCACTGAGAAAGTAACTTTTTTGTCTTGATGAACAAAGCCATGAAACAACTTTCAAACATCTCAGAATCATGTGGGAAGTTAACCTAAGGTGTTTCCATTAGGTTTGCAATCAGGACGTTTGAGTACAATTGAAATGTAAACTATTTGTATTGTAAAAGCATTGTATGCACTGAGAAAACAACTTTTTTGTCTTGATGTTCAGAGCCATAATACAACTTTCAAACAACTCAGAAACATTTGGGAAGTTAACCTAAGTTGTTTCCTTTAGGTTTGCAGCATGTACTTTGGTGTTAAATTGAAATGTATACTCTATGTATTATCTAACCATTGTGTGCCCTGAGTTAACAACTTTTTTGTGTTCATGTGTAGAGCCATGAGACAACTTTCAAACAGCTCAGAAACATGTGGGAAGGTAACTTAATATGTATCCATCTGGTTTGCACTCTGCATTTTGTTGGAAAATTGAAATTTATACCATCTTAATGTCAGAACATAGTGTGCACTGAGAAAGTAACTTTTTTGTCTTGATGAATAGAGCCATGAAACAACTTTCAGACATCTCAGAATCATGTGGGAAGTTAACCTAATTTGTTTGCATTAGGTTTGCAGTAAGTACTTTGGTGTAAAATTGAAATGTATACTATTTGTATTGTCTAAGCATTGTATGCCCTGAGTTAACAACTTTTTTGTGTTGATGTGTAGAGCCATGAGACAACTTTCAAACAGCTCAGAAACATGCGGGAAGTTAACTTAATATGTATCCATCTGATCTGCCCTCTGGATTTTGTTGGAAATTTGAAATGTATACCACCTTAATGTCAGAACATAGTATGCACTGAGAAAGTAATTTTTTTGTCTTGATGAACAGAGCCATGAAACAACTTTCAAAAATCTCAGAATCATGTGGGAAGTTAACCAAAGGTGTTTCCATTAGGATTGCAGTCTGGACTTTTGAGTACAATTGAAATGTATACTACTTTTATGTCAAAGCATTCTATTCACTGAGAAATTAACTTTTTTATCTTTATGTTCACAGGTTTGAAACAACTTTCAGACATGTCAGAATCAGGTGGGAAGTTAACCTAAGGTGTTTCCATTAGGTTTGCTGTAAGTGCTTTGGTGTAAAATTGAGATGTATACTATTTGTATTGTCTAAGCATTGCATGCCCTGAGTTAACTACTTTTTTGTGTTGATGTGTACAGCCATGAAACAACTTTCAAACTGCTCATAATCATGTGGGAAGTTAACCTAAGGTGTTTCCATTAGATTTGCAATCAGGACTTTTGAGTACAATTGAAATGTATAGTATTTGTATTGTAAAAGCATTGTATGCACTGAGAAACAACTTTTTTGTCTTTATGTTCACAGGTATGAAAGAACTTTCAGACATCTCAGAATCATGTGGGAAGTTAACCTAAGGTGTTTCCATTAGGTTTGCAGTAAGTGCTTTGGTGTAAAATTGAGATGTATACTATGTGTATTGTCTAAGCATTGCATGCACTGAGATAACAACTTTTTTGTGTTGATGTGTAATGCAATGAAACAACTTTCAAACTACTCATAATCATGTGGGAAGTTAACCTAAGGTGTTTCCATTAGGTTTGCAGTCAGGACTTTAGAGTACATTTGAAATCTATACTACATTTATGTCAAAGCATTCTATACACTGAGAAATCAACCTTTTTTATCTTCATGTTCGCAGGTATGAAACAACTTTCAGACATCTCAGAATCATGTGGGAAGTTAACCTAAGGTGTTTCCATTAGGTTTGCAGTAAGTGCTTTGGTGTAAAATTGAGATGTATACCATTTGTATTGTCTAAGCATTGTATGCCCTGAGTTAACAACTTTTTTGTGTTGATGTGTGGAGCCATGAGACAACTTTCAAACAGCTCAGAAACATGTGGGAAGTTAACTTAATATGTATCCATCTGGTTTGCACTCTGCATTTTTTTGGAAAATTCTAATGTATACCACCTTAATGTTAGAACATAGTATGCACTGAGAAAGTAACTTTTTTGTCTTGATGAACAGAGGCATGAAACAACTTTCAACCTACTCATACTCATGTGGGAAGTTAACCAAAGGTGTTTCCATTAGGTTAGCAATCAGGACTTTTGAGTAGAATTGAAATGTATACTATTTGTATTGTAAAAGCATTGTATGCACTGAGAAAACAACTTTTTTGTCTTGATGTTCAGAGCCATAATACAACTTTCAAACAACTCAGAAACATGTGGGAAGTTAACCTAAGTTGTTTCCATTAGGTTTGCAGTATGTACTTTGGTGTAAAATTGAAATGTATACTATCTGTATTATCTAACCATTGTATGCCCTCAGTTAACAACTTTTTTGTGTTGATGTGTAGAGCCATGAGACAACTTTCAAACAGCTCAGAAACATGTGGGAAGCTAACTTAATATGTTTCCATCTGGTTTGCCCTCTGCATTTTGTTGGAAAATTGAAATGTATACCATCTTAATGTCAGAACATAGTATGCACTCAGAAAGTAACTTTTTTGTCTTGATGAACAGAGCCATGAAACAACTTTCAGACATCTCAGAATCATGTGGGAAGTTAACCAAAGGTGCTTCCATTAGGATTGCAGTCAGGACTTTTGTGTACAATTGAAAAGTATACTACTTTTATGTCAAAGCATTCTATTCACTGAGAAATCAACTTTTTTATCTTTATGTTCACAGGTTTGAAACAACTTTCAGACATCTCAGAATCAGGTGGGAAGTTAACCTAAGGTGTTTCCATTAGGTTTCCAGCATGTACTTTGGTGTAAAATTGAAATGTATACTCTGTATTATCTAGCCATTGTATGCCCTCAGTTAACAACTTTTTTGTGTTGATGTGTAGAGCCATGAGACAACTTTCAAACAGCTCAGAAACATGTGGGAAGTTAACTTAATATGAATCCATCTTGTTTGCCCTCTGCATTTTGTTGGAAAATTTAAATGTATACCATCTTAATGTCAGAACATAGTATGCACTGAGAAAGTAACTTTTTTGTCTTGATGAACAAAGCCATGAAACAACTTTCAAACATCTCAGAATCATGTGGGAAGTTAACCTAAGGTGTTTCCATTAGGTTTGCAATCAGGACATTTGAGTAGAATTGAAATGTAAACTATTTGTGTTGTAAAAGCATTGTATGCACTGAGAAAACAACTTTTTTGTCTTGATGTTCAGAGCCATAATACAACTTTCAAACAACTCAGAAACATTTGGGAAGTTAACCTAAGTTGTTTCCATTAGGTTTGCAGCATGTACTTTGGTGTAAAATTGAAATGTATACTATTTGTATTGTCTAAGCATTGTATGCCCTGAGTTAACAACTTTTTTGTGTTGATGTGTAGAGCCATGAGACAACTTTCAAACAGCTCAGAAACATCTGGGAAGTTAACTTAATATGAATCCATCTTGTTTGCCCTCTGCATTTTGTTGGAAAATTCAAATGTATACCATCTTAATGTCAGAACATAGTATGCACTGAGAAAGTAACTTTTTTGTCTTGATGAACAGAGCCATGAAACAACTTTCAAACATCTCAGAATCATGTGGGAAGTTAACCTAAGGTGTTTCCATTAGGTTTGCAATCAGGACATTTGAGTAGAATTGAAATGTAAACTATTTGTGTTGTAAAAGCATTGTATGCACTGAGAAAACAACTTTTTTGTCTTGATGTTCAGAGCCATAATACAACTTTCAAACAACTCAGAGACATTTGGGAAGTTAACCTAAGTTGTTTCCATTAGGTTTGCAGCATGTACTTTGGTGTAAAATTGAAATGTATACTCTATGTATTATCTAACCATTGTATGCCCTGAGTTAACAACTTTTTTGTGTTGATGTGTAGAGCCATGAGACAACTTTCAAACAGCTCAGAAACATGTGGGAAGGTAACTTAATATGTATCCATCTGGTTTGCACTCTGCATTTTGTTGGAAAATTGAAATTTATACCATCTTAATGTCAGAACATAGTATGCACTGAGAAAGTAACTTTTTTGTCTTGATGAATACAGCCATGAAACAACTTTCAGACATCTCAGAATCATGTGGAAAGTTAACCTAATTTGTTTGCATTAGGTTTGCAGTAAGTGCTTTGGTGTAAAATTGAAATGTATACTATTTGTATTGTCTAAGCATTGTATGCCCTGAGTTAACAACTTTTTTGTGTTGATGTGTAGAGCCATGAGACAACTTTCAAACAGCTCAGAAACATGCAGGAAGTTAACTTAATATGTATCCATCTGGTCTGCCCTCTGCATTTTGTTGGAAATTTGAAATGTATACCACCTTAATGTCAGAACATAGTATGCACTGAGAAAGTAACTTTTTTGTCTTGATGAACAGAGCCATGAAACAACTTTCAAAAATCTCAGAATCATGTGGGAAGTTAACCAAAGGTGTTTCCATTAGGATTGCAGTCTGGACTTTTGAGTACAATTGAAATGTATACTACTTTTATGTCAAAGCATTCTATTCACTGAGAAATCAACTTTTTTATCTTTATGTTCACAGGTTTGAAACAACTTTCAGACATGTCAGAATCAGGTGGGAAGTTAACCTAAGGTGTTTCCATTAGGTTTGCTGTAAGTGCTTTGGTGTAAAATTGAGATGTATACTATTTGTATTGTCTAAGCATTGCATGCCCTGAGTTAACTACTTTTTTGTGTTGATGTGTACAGCCATGAAACAACTTTCAAACTGCTCATAATCATGTGGGAAGTTAACCTAAGGTGTTTCCATTAGATTTGCAATCAGGACTTTTGAGTACAATTGAAATGTATGGTATTTGTATTGTAAAAGCATTGTATGCACTGAGAAACAACTTTTTTGTCTTTATGTTCACAGGTATGAAAGAACTTTCAGACATCTCAGAATCATGTGGGAAGTTAACCTAAGGTGTTTCCATTAGGTTTGCAGTAAGTGCTTTGGTGTAAAATTGAGATGTATACTATTTGTATTGTCTAAGCATTGCATGCACTGAGATAACAACTTTTTTGTGTTGATGTGTAATGCAATGAAACAACTTTCAAACTACTCATAATCATGTGGGAAGTTAACCTAAGGTGTTTCCATTAGGTTTGCAGTCAGGACTTTAGAGTACATTTGAAATCTATACTACATTTATGTCAAAGCATTCTATACACTGAGAAATCAACCTTTTTTATCTTCATGTTCGCAGGTATGAAACAACTTTCAGACATCTCAGAATCATGTGGGAAGTTAACCTAAGGTGTTTCCATTAGGTTTGCAGTAAGTGCTTTGGTGTAAAATTGAGATGTATACCATTTGTATTGTCTAAGCATTGTATGCCCTGAGTTAACAACTTTTTTGTGTTGATGTGTGGAGCCATGAGACAACTTTCAAACAGCTCAGAAACATGTGGGAAGTTAACTTAATATGTATCCATCTGGTTTGCACTCTGCATTTTTTTGGAAAATTCTAATGTATACCACCTTAATGTTAGAACATAGTATGCACTGAGAAAGTAACTTTTTTGTCTTGATGAACAGAGGCATGAAACAACTTTCAACCTACTCATACTCATGTGGGAAGTTAACCAAAGGTGTTTCCATTAGGTTAGCAATCAGGACTTTTGAGTAGAATTGAAATGTATACTATTTGTATTGTAAAAGCATTGTATGCACTGAGAAAACAACTTTTTTGTCTTGATGTTCAGAGCCATAATACAACTTTCAAACAACTCAGAAACATGTGGGAAGTTAACCTAAGTTGTTTCCATTAGGTTTGCAGTATGTACTTTGGTGTAAAATTGAAATGTATACTATCTGTATTATCTAACCATTGTATGCCCTCAGTTAACAACTTTTTTGTGTTGATGTGTAGAGCCATGAGACAACTTTCAAACAGCTCAGAAACATGTGGGAAGTTAACTTAATATGTTTCCATCTGGTTTGCCCTCTGCATTTTGTTGGAAAATTGAAATGTATACCATCTTAATGTCAGAACATAGTATGCACTCAGAAAGTAACTTTTTTGTCTTGATGAACAGAGCCATGAAACAACTTTCAGACATCTCAGAATCATGTGGGAAGTTAACCAAAGGTGCTTCCATTAGGATTGCAGTCAGGACTTTTGTGTACAATTGAAAAGTATACTACTTTTATGTCAAAGCATTCTATTCACTGAGAAATCAACTTTTTTATCTTTATGTTCACAGGTTTGAAACAACTTTCAGACATCTCAGAATCAGGTGGGAAGTTAACCTAAGGTGTTTCCATTAGGTTTCCAGCATGTACTTTGGTGTAAAATTGAAATGTATACTCTGTATTATCTAGCCATTGTATGCCCTCAGTTAACAACTTTTTTGTGTTGATGTGTAGAGCCATGAGACAACTTTCAAACAGCTCAGAAACATGTGGGAAGTTAACTTAATATGAATCCATCTTGTTTGCCCTCTGCATTTTGTTGGAAAATTTAAATGTATACCATCTTAATGTCAGAACATAGTATGCACTGAGAAAGTAACTTTTTTGTCTTGATGAACAAAGCCATGAAACAACTTTCAAACATCTCAGAATCATGTGGGAAGTTAACCTAAGGTGTTTCCATTAGGTTTGCAATCAGGACATTTGAGTAGAATTGAAATGTAAACTATTTGTGTTGTAAAAGCATTGTATGCACTGAGAAAACAACTTTTTTGTCTTGATGTTCAGAGCCATAATACAACTTTCAAACAACTCAGAAACATTTGGGAAGTTAACCTAAGTTGTTTCCATTAGGTTTGCAGCATGTACTTTGGTGTAAAATTGAAATGTATACTATTTGTATTGTCTAAGCATTGTATGCCCTGAGTTAACAACTTTTTTGTGTTGATGTGTAGAGCCATGAGACAACTTTCAAACAGCTCAGAAACATCTGGGAAGTTAACTTAATATGAATCCATCTTGTTTGCCCTCTGCATTTTGTTGGAAAATTCAAATGTATACCATCTTAATGTCAGAACATAGTATGCACTGAGAAAGTAACTTTTTTGTCTTGATGAACAGAGCCATGAAACAACTTTCAAACATCTCAGAATCATGTGGGAAGTTAACCTAAGGTGTTTCCATTAGGTTTGCAATCAGGACATTTGAGTAGAATTGAAATGTAAACTATTTGTGTTGTAAAAGCATTGTATGCACTGAGAAAACAACTTTTTTGTCTTGATGTTCAGAGCCATAATACAACTTTCAAACAACTCAGAGACATTTGGGAAGTTAACCTAAGTTGTTTCCATTAGGTTTGCAGCATGTACTTTGGTGTAAAATTGAAATGTATACTCTATGTATTATCTAACCATTGTATGCCCTGAGTTAACAACTTTTTTGTGTTGATGTGTAGAGCCATGAGACAACTTTCAAACAGCTCAGAAACATGTGGGAAGGTAACTTAATATGTATCCATCTGGTTTGCACTCTGCATTTTGTTGGAAAATTGAAATTTATACCATCTTAATGTCAGAACATAGTATGCACTGAGAAAGTAACTTTTTTGTCTTGATGAATACAGCCATGAAACAACTTTCAGACATCTCAGAATCATGTGGAAAGTTAACCTAATTTGTTTGCATTAGGTTTGCAGTAAGTGCTTTGGTGTAAAATTGAAATGTATACTATTTGTATTGTCTAAGCATTGTATGCCCTGAGTTAACAACTTTTTTGTGTTGATGTGTAGAGCCATGAGACAACTTTCAAACAGCTCAGAAACATGCAGGAAGTTAACTTAATATGTATCCATCTGGTCTGCCCTCTGCATTTTGTTGGAAATTTGAAATGTATACCACCTTAATGTCAGAACATAGTATGCACTGAGAAAGTAACTTTTTTGTCTTGATGAACAGAGCCATGAAACAACTTTCAAAAATCTCAGAATCATGTGGGAAGTTAACCAAAGGTGTTTCCATTAGGATTGCAGTCTGGACTTTTGAGTACAATTGAAATGTATACTACTTTTATGTCAAAGCATTCTATTCACTGAGAAATCAACTTTTTTATCTTTATGTTCACAGGTTTGAAACAACTTTCAGACATGTCAGAATCAGGTGGGAAGTTAACCTAAGGTGTTTCCATTAGGTTTGCTGTAAGTGCTTTGGTGTAAAATTGAGATGTATACTATTTGTATTGTCTAAGCATTGCATGCCCTGAGTTAACTACTTTTTTGTGTTGATGTGTACAGCCATGAAACAACTTTCAAACTGCTCATAATCATGTGGGAAGTTAACCTAAGGTGTTTCCATTAGATTTGCAATCAGGACTTTTGAGTACAATTGAAATGTATGGTATTTGTATTGTAAAAGCATTGTATGCACTGAGAAACAACTTTTTTGTCTTTATGTTCACAGGTATGAAAGAACTTTCAGACATCTCAGAATCATGTGGGAAGTTAACCTAAGGTGTTTCCATTAGGTTTGCAGTAAGTGCTTTGGTGTAAAATTGAGATGTATACTATTTGTATTGTCTAAGCATTGCATGCACTGAGATAACAACTTTTTTGTGTTGATGTGTAATGCAATGAAACAACTTTCAAACTACTCATAATCATGTGGGAAGTTAACCTAAGGTGTTTCCATTAGGTTTGCAGTCAGGACTTTAGAGTACATTTGAAATCTATACTACATTTATGTCAAAGCATTCTATACACTGAGAAATCAACCTTTTTTATCTTCATGTTCGCAGGTATGAAACAACTTTCAGACATCTCAGAATCATGTGGGAAGTTAACCTAAGGTGTTTCCATTAGGTTTGCAGTAAGTGCTTTGGTGTAAAATTGAGATGTATACCATTTGTATTGTCTAAGCATTGTATGCCCTGAGTTAACAACTTTTTTGTGTTGATGTGTGGAGCCATGAGACAACTTTCAAACAGCTCAGAAACATGTGGGAAGTTAACTTAATATGTATCCATCTGGTTTGCACTCTGCATTTTTTTGGAAAATTCTAATGTATACCACCTTAATGTTAGAACATAGTATGCACTGAGAAAGTAACTTTTTTGTCTTGATGAACAGAGGCATGAAACAACTTTCAACCTACTCATACTCATGTGGGAAGTTAACCAAAGGTGTTTCCATTAGGTTAGCAATCAGGACTTTTGAGTAGAATTGAAATGTATACTATTTGTATTGTAAAAGCATTGTATGCACTGAGAAAACAACTTTTTTGTCTTGATGTTCAGAGCCATAATACAACTTTCAAACAACTCAGAAACATGTGGGAAGTTAACCTAAGTTGTTTCCATTAGGTTTGCAGTATGTACTTTGGTGTAAAATTGAAATGTATACTATCTGTATTATCTAACCATTGTATGCCCTCAGTTAACAACTTTTTTGTGTTGATGTGTAGAGCCATGAGACAACTTTCAAACAGCTCAGAAACATGTGGGAAGTTAACTTAATATGTTTCCATCTGGTTTGCCCTCTGCATTTTGTTGGAAAATTGAAATGTATACCATCTTAATGTCAGAACATAGTATGCACTCAGAAAGTAACTTTTTTGTCTTGATGAACAGAGCCATGAAACAACTTTCAGACATCTCAGAATCATGTGGGAAGTTAACCAAAGGTGCTTCCATTAGGATTGCAGTCAGGACTTTTGTGTACAATTGAAAAGTATACTACTTTTATGTCAAAGCATTCTATTCACTGAGAAATCAACTTTTTTATCTTTATGTTCACAGGTTTGAAACAACTTTCACACATCTCAGAATCAGGTGGGAAGTTAACCTAAGGTGTTTCCATTAGGTTTGCAGCATGTACTTTGGTGTAAAATTGAAATGTATACTCTGTATTATCTAGCCATTGTATGCCCTCAGTTAACAACTTTTTTGTGTTGATGTGTAGAGCCATGAGACAACTTTAAAACAGCTCAGAAACATCTGGGAAGTTAACTTAATATGAATCCATCTTGTTTGCCCTCTGCATTTTGTTGGAAAATTCAAATGTATACCATCTTAATGTCAGAACATAGTATGCACTGAGAAAGTAACTTTTTTGTCTTGATGAACAGAGCCATGAAACAACTTTCAAACATCTCAGAATCATGTGGGAAGTTAACCTAAGGTGTTTCCATTAGGTTTGCAATCAGGACATTTGAGTAGAATTGAAATGTAAACTATTTGTGTTGTAAAAGCATTGTATGCACTGAGAAAACAACTTTTTTGTCTTGATGTTCAGAGCCATAATACAACTTTCAAACAACTCAGAGACATTTGGGAAGTTAACCTAAGTTGTTTCCATTAGGTTTGCAGCATGTACTTTGGTGTAAAATTGAAATGTATACTCTATGTATTATCTAACCATTGTATGCCCTGAGTTAACAACTTTTTTGTGTTGATGTGTAGAGCCATGAGACAACTTTCAAACAGCTCAGAAACATGTGGGAAGGTAACTTAATATGTATCCATCTGGTTTGCACTCTGCATTTTGTTGGAAAATTGAAATTTATACCATCTTAATGTCAGAACATAGTATGCACTGAGAAAGTAACTTTTTTGTCTTGATGAATACAGCCATGAAACAACTTTCAGACATCTCAGAATCATGTGGAAAGTTAACCTAATTTGTTTGCATTAGGTTTGCAGTAAGTGCTTTGGTGTAAAATTGAAATGTATACTATTTGTATTGTCTAAGCATTGTATGCCCTGAGTTAACAACTTTTTTGTGTTGATGTGTAGAGCCATGAGACAACTTTCAAACAGCTCAGAAACATGCAGGAAGTTAACTTAATATGTATCCATCTGGTCTGCCCTCTGCATTTTGTTGGAAATTTGAAATGTATACCACCTTAATGTCAGAACATAGTATGCACTGAGAAAGTAACTTTTTTGTCTTGATGAACAGAGCCATGAAACAACTTTCAAAAATCTCAGAATCATGTGGGAAGTTAACCAAAGGTGTTTCCATTAGGATTGCAGTCTGGACTTTTGAGTACAATTGAAATGTATACTACTTTTATGTCAAAGCATTCTATTCACTGAGAAATCAACTTTTTTATCTTTATGTTCACAGGTTTGAAACAACTTTCAGACATGTCAGAATCAGGTGGGAAGTTAACCTAAGGTGTTTCCATTAGGTTTGCTGTAAGTGCTTTGGTGTAAAATTGAGATGTATACTATTTGTATTGTCTAAGCATTGCATGCCCTGAGTTAACTACTTTTTTGTGTTGATGTGTACAGCCATGAAACAACTTTCAAACTGCTCATAATCATGTGGGAAGTTAACCTAAGGTGTTTCCATTAGATTTGCAATCAGGACTTTTGAGTACAATTGAAATGTATGGTATTTGTATTGTAAAAGCATTGTATGCACTGAGAAACAACTTTTTTGTCTTTATGTTCACAGGTATGAAAGAACTTTCAGACATCTCAGAATCATGTGGGAAGTTAACCTAAGGTGTTTCCATTAGGTTTGCAGTAAGTGCTTTGGTGTAAAATTGAGATGTATACTATTTGTATTGTCTAAGCATTGCATGCACTGAGATAACAACTTTTTTGTGTTGATGTGTAATGCAATGAAACAACTTTCAAACTACTCATAATCATGTGGGAAGTTAACCTAAGGTGTTTCCATTAGGTTTGCAGTCAGGACTTTAGAGTACATTTGAAATCTATACTACATTTATGTCAAAGCATTCTATACACTGAGAAATCAACCTTTTTTATCTTCATGTTCGCAGGTATGAAACAACTTTCAGACATCTCAGAATCATGTGGGAAGTTAACCTAAGGTGTTTCCATTAGGTTTGCAGTAAGTGCTTTGGTGTAAAATTGAGATGTATACCATTTGTATTGTCTAAGCATTGTATGCCCTGAGTTAACAACTTTTTTGTGTTGATGTGTGGAGCCATGAGACAACTTTCAAACAGCTCAGAAACATGTGGGAAGTTAACTTAATATGTATCCATCTGGTTTGCACTCTGCATTTTTTTGGAAAATTCTAATGTATACCACCTTAATGTTAGAACATAGTATGCACTGAGAAAGTAACTTTTTTGTCTTGATGAACAGAGGCATGAAACAACTTTCAACCTACTCATACTCATGTGGGAATTTAACCAAAGGTGTTTCCATTAGGTTAGCAATCAGGACTTTTGAGTAGAATTGAAATGTATACTATTTGTATTGTAAAAGCATTGTATGCACTGAGAAAACAACTTTTTTGTCTTGATGTTCAGAGCCATAATACAACTTTCAAACAACTCAGAAACATGTGGGAAGTTAACCTAAGTTGTTTCCATTAGGTTTGCAGTATGTACTTTGGTGTAAAATTGAAATGTATACTATCTGTATTATCTAACCATTGTATGCCCTCAGTTAACAACTTTTTTGTGTTGATGTGTAGAGCCATGAGACAACTTTCAAACAGCTCAGAAACATGTGGGAAGCTAACTTAATATGTTTCCATCTGGTTTGCCCTCTGCATTTTGTTGGAAAATTGAAATGTATACCATCTTAATGTCAGAACATAGTATGCACTCAGAAAGTAACTTTTTTGTCTTGATGAACAGAGCCATGAAACAACTTTCAGACATCTCAGAATCATGTGGGAAGTTAACCAAAGGTGCTTCCATTAGGATTGCAGTCAGGACTTTTGTGTACAATTGAAAAGTATACTACTTTTATGTCAAAGCATTCTATTCACTGAGAAATCAACTTTTTTATCTTTATGTTCACAGGTTTGAAACAACTTTCAGACATCTCAGAATCAGGTGGGAAGTTAACCTAAGGTGTTTACATTAGGTTTGCAGCATGTACTTTGGTGTAAAATTGAAATGTATACTCTGTATTATCTAGCCATTGTATGCCCTCAGTTAACAACTTTTTTGTGTTGATGTGTAGAGCCATGAGACAACTTTCAAACAGCTCAGAAACATGTGGGAAGTTAACTTAATATGAATCCATCTTGTTTGCCCTCTGCATTTTGTTGGAAAATTCAAATGTATACCATCTTAATGTCAGAACATAGTATGCACTGAGAAAGTAACTTTTTTGTCTTGATGAACAAAGCCATGAAACAACTTTCAAACATCTCAGAATCATGTGGGAAGTTAACCTAAGGTGTTTCCATTAGGTTTGCAATCAGGACATTTGAGTAGAATTGAAATGTAAACTATTTGTGTTGTAAAAGCATTGTATGCACTGAGAAAACAACTTTTTTGTCTTGATGTTCAGAGCCATAATACAACTTTCAAACAACTCAGAAACATTTGGGAAGTTAACCTAAGTTGTTTCCATTAGGTTTGCAGCATGTACTTTGGTGTAAAATTGAAATGTATACTATTTGTATTGTCTAAGCATTGTATGCCCTGAGTTAACAACTTTTTTGTGTTGATGTGTAGAGCCATGAGACAACTTTCAAACAGCTCAGAAACATGCAGGAAGTTAACTTAATATGTATCCATCTGGTCTGCCCTCTGCATTTTGTTGGAAATTTGAAATGTATACCACCTTAATGTCAGAACATAGTATGCACTGAGAAAGTAACTTTTTTGTCTTGATGAACAGAGCCATGAAACAACTTTCAAAAATCTCAGAATCATGTGGGAAGTTAACCAAAGGTGTTTCCATTAGGATTGTAGTCTGGACTTTTGAGTACAATTGAAATGTATACTACTTTTATGTCAAAGCATTCTGTTCACTGAGAAATCAACTTTTTTATCTTTATGTTCACAGGTTTGAAACAACTTTCAGACATGTCAGAATCAGGTGGGAAGTTAACCTAAGGTGTTTCCATTAGGTTTGCTGTAAGTGCTTTGGTGTAAAATTGAGATGTATACTATTTGTATTGTCTAAGCATTGCATGCCCTGAGTTAACTACTTTTTTGTGTTGATGTGTACAGCCATGAAACAACTTTCAAACTGCTCATAATCATGTGGGAAGTTAACCTAAGGTGTTTCCATTAGATTTGCAATCAGGACTTTTGAGTACAATTGAAATGTATGGTATTTGTATTGTAAAAGCATTGTATGCACTGAGAAACAACTTTTTTGTCTTTATGTTCACAGGTATGAAAGAACTTTCAGACATCTCAGAATCATGTGGGAAGTTAACCTAAGGTGTTTCCATTAGGTTTGCAGTAAGTGCTTTGGTGTAAAATTGAGATGTATACTATTTGTATTGTCTAAGCATTGCATGCACTGAGATAACAACTTTTTTGTGTTGATGTGTAATGCAATGAAACAACTTTCAAACTACTCATAATCATGTGGGAAGTTAACCTAAGGTGTTTCCATGAGGTTTGCAGTCAGGACTTTAGAGTACATTTGAAATCTATACTACATTTATGTCAAAGCATTCTATACACTGAGAAATCAACCTTTTTTATCTTCATGTTCGCAGGTATGAAACAACTTTCAGACATCTCAGAATCATGTGGGAAGTTAACCTAAGGTGTTTCCATTAGGTTTGCAGTAAGTGCTTTGGTGTAAAATTGAGATGTATACCATTTGTATTGTCTAAGCATTGTATGCCCTGAGTTAACAACTTTTTTGTGTTGATGTGTGGAGCCATGAGACAACTTTCAAACAGCTCAGAAACATGTGGGAAGTTAACTTAATATGTATCCATCTGGTTTGCACTCTGCATTTTTTTGGAAAATTGTAATGTATACCACCTTAATGTTAGAACATAGTATGCACTGAGAAAGTAACTTTTTTGTCTTGATGAACAGAGGCATGAAACAACTTTCAACCTACTCATACTCATGTGGGAAGTTAACCAAAGGTGTTTCCATTAGGTTAGCAATCAGGACTTTTGAGTAGAATTGAAATGTATACTATTTGTATTGTAAAAGCATTGTATGCACTGAGAAAACAACTTTTTTGTCTTGATGTTCAGAGCCATAATACAACTTTCAAACAACTCAGAAACATGTGGGAAGTTAACCTAAGTTGTTTCCATTAGGTTTGCAGTATGTACTTTGGTGTAAAATTGAAATGTATACTATCTGTATTATCTAACCATTGTATACCCTCAGTTGACAACTTTTTTGAGTTGATGTGTAGAGCCATGAGACAACTTTCAAACAGCTCAGAAACATGTGGGAAGTTAACTTAATATGTTTCCATCTGGTTTGCCCTCTGCATTTTGTTGGAAAATTGAAATGTATACCATCTTAATGTCAGAACATAGTGTGCACTCAGAAAGTAACTTTTTTGTCTTGATGAACAGAGCCATGAAACAACTTTCAGACATCTCAGAATCATGTGGGAAGTTAACCAAAGGTGCTTCCATTAGGATTGCAGTCAGGACTTTTGTGTACAATTGAAAAGTATACTACTTTTATGTCAAAGCATTCTATTCACTGAGAAATCAACTTTTTTATCTTTATGTTCACAGGTTTGAAACAACTTTCAGACATCTCAGAATCAGGTGGGAAGTTAACCTAAGGTGTTTCCATTAGGTTTGCAGCATGTACTTTGGTGTAAAATTGAAATGTATACTCTGTATTATCTAGCCATTGTATGCCCTCAGTTAACAACTTTTTTGTGTTGATGTGTAGAGCCATGAGACAACTTTCAAACAGCTCAGAAACATCTGGGAAGTTAACTTAATATGAATCCATCTTGTTTGCCCTCTGCATTTTGTTGGAAAATTCAAATGTATACCATCTTAATGTCAGAACATAGTATGCACTGAGAAAGTAACTTTTTTGTCTTGATGAACAGAGCCATGAAACAACTTTCAAACATCTCAGAATCATGTGGGAAGTTAACCTAAGGTGTTTCCATTAGGTTTGCAATCAGGACATTTGAGTAGAATTGAAATGTAAACTATTTGTGTTGTAAAAGCATTGTATGCACTGAGAAAACAACTTTTTTGTCTTGATGTTCAGAGCCATAATACAACTTTCAAACAACTCAGAGACATTTGGGAAGTTAACCTAAGTTGTTTCCATTAGGTTTGCAGCATGTACTTTGGTGTAAAATTGAAATGTATACTCTATGTATTATCTAACCATTGTATGCCCTGAGTTAACAACTTTTTTGTGTTGATGTGTAGAGCCATGAGACAACTTTCAAACAGCTCAGAAACATGTGGGAAGGTAACTTAATATGTATCCATCTGGTTTGCACTCTGCATTTTGTTGGAAAATTGAAATTTATACCATCTTAATGTCAGAACATAGTATGCACTGAGAAAGTAACTTTTTTGTCTTGATGAATACAGCCATGAAACAACTTTCAGACATCTCAGAATCATGTGGAAAGTTAACCTAATTTGTTTGCATTAGGTTTGCAGTAAGTGCTTTGGTGTAAAATTGAAATGTATACTATTTGTATTGTCTAAGCATTGTATGCCCTGAGTTAACAACTTTTTTGTGTTGATGTGTAGAGCCATGAGACAACTTTCAAACAGCTCAGAAACATGCAGGAAGTTAACTTAATATGTATCCATCTGGTCTGCCCTCTGCATTTTGTTGGAAATTTGAAATGTATACCACCTTAATGTCAGAACATAGTATGCACTGAGAAAGTAACTTTTTTGTCTTGATGAACAGAGCCATGAAACAACTTTCAAAAATCTCAGAATCATGTGGGAAGTTAACCAAAGGTGTTTCCATTAGGATTGCAGTCTGGACTTTTGAGTACAATTGAAATGTATACTACTTTTATGTCAAAGCATTCTATTCACTGAGAAATCAACTTTTTTATCTTTATGTTCACAGGTTTGAAACAACTTTCAGACATGTCAGAATCAGGTGGGAAGTTAACCTAAGGTGTTTCCATTAGGTTTGCTGTAAGTGCTTTGGTGTAAAATTGAGATGTATACTATTTGTATTGTCTAAGCATTGCATGCCCTGAGTTAACTACTTTTTTGTGTTGATGTGTACAGCCATGAAACAACTTTCAAACTGCTCATAATCATGTGGGAAGTTAACCTAAGGTGTTTCCATTAGATTTGCAATCAGGACTTTTGAGTACAATTGAAATGTATGGTATTTGTATTGTAAAAGCATTGTATGCACTGAGAAACAACTTTTTTGTCTTTATGTTCACAGGTATGAAAGAACTTTCAGACATCTCAGAATCATGTGGGAAGTTAACCTAAGGTGTTTCCATTAGGTTTGCAGTAAGTGCTTTGGTGTAAAATTGAGATGTATACTATTTGTATTGTCTAAGCATTGCATGCACTGAGATAACAACTTTTTTGTGTTGATGTGTAATGCAATGAAACAACTTTCAAACTACTCATAATCATGTGGGAAGTTAACCTAAGGTGTTTCCATTAGGTTTGCAGTCAGGACTTTAGAGTACATTTGAAATCTATACTACATTTATGTCAAAGCATTCTATACACTGAGAAATCAACCTTTTTTATCTTCATGTTCGCAGGTATGAAACAACTTTCAGACATCTCAGAATCATGTGGGAAGTTAACCTAAGGTGTTTCCATTAGGTTTGCAGTAAGTGCTTTGGTGTAAAATTGAGATGTATACCATTTGTATTGTCTAAGCATTGTATGCCCTGAGTTAACAACTTTTTTGTGTTGATGTGTGGAGCCATGAGACAACTTTCAAACAGCTCAGAAACATGTGGGAAGTTAACTTAATATGTATCCATCTGGTTTGCACTCTGCATTTTTTTGGAAAATTCTAATGTATACCACCTTAATGTTAGAACATAGTATGCACTGAGAAAGTAACTTTTTTGTCTTGATGAACAGAGGCATGAAACAACTTTCAACCTACTCATACTCATGTGGGAAGTTAACCAAAGGTGTTTCCATTAGGTTAGCAATCAGGACTTTTGAGTAGAATTGAAATGTATACTATTTGTATTGTAAAAGCATTGTATGCACTGAGAAAACAACTTTTTTGTCTTGATGTTCAGAGCCATAATACAACTTTCAAACAACTCAGAAACATGTGGGAAGTTAACCTAAGTTGTTTCCATTAGGTTTGCAGTATGTACTTTGGTGTAAAATTGAAATGTATACTATCTGTATTATCTAACCATTGTATGCCCTCAGTTAACAACTTTTTTGTGTTGATGTGTAGAGCCATGAGACAACTTTCAAACAGCTCAGAAACATGTGGGAAGTTAACTTAATATGTTTCCATCTGGTTTGCCCTCTGCATTTTGTTGGAAAATTGAAATGTATACCATCTTAATGTCAGAACATAGTATGCACTCAGAAAGTAACTTTTTTGTCTTGATGAACAGAGCCATGAAACAACTTTCAGACATCTCAGAATCATGTGGGAAGTTAACCAAAGGTGCTTCCATTAGGATTGCAGTCAGGACTTTTGTGTACAATTGAAAAGTATACTACTTTTATGTCAAAGCATTCTATTCACTGAGAAATCAACTTTTTTATCTTTATGTTCACAGGTTTGAAACAACTTTCACACATCTCAGAATCAGGTGGGAAGTTAACCTAAGGTGTTTCCATTAGGTTTGCAGCATGTACTTTGGTGTAAAATTGAAATGTATACTCTGTATTATCTAGCCATTGTATGCCCTCAGTTAACAACTTTTTTGTGTTGATGTGTAGAGCCATGAGACAACTTTCAAACAGCTCAGAAACATCTGGGAAGTTAACTTAATATGAATCCATCTTGTTTGCCCTCTGCATTTTGTTGGAAAATTCAAATGTATACCATCTTAATGTCAGAACATAGTATGCACTGAGAAAGTAACTTTTTTGTCTTGATGAACAGAGCCATGAAACAACTTTCAAACATCTCAGAATCATGTGGGAAGTTAACCTAAGGTGTTTCCATTAGGTTTGCAATCAGGACATTTGAGTAGAATTGAAATGTAAACTATTTGTGTTGTAAAAGCATTGTATGCACTGAGAAAACAACTTTTTTGTCTTGATGTTCAGAGCCATAATACAACTTTCAAACAACTCAGAGACATTTGGGAAGTTAACCTAAGTTGTTTCCATTAGGTTTGCAGCATGTACTTTGGTGTAAAATTGAAATGTATACTCTATGTATTATCTAACCATTGTATGCCCTGAGTTAACAACTTTTTTGTGTTGATGTGTAGAGCCATGAGACAACTTTCAAACAGCTCAGAAACATGTGGGAAGGTAACTTAATATGTATCCATCTGGTTTGCACTCTGCATTTTGTTGGAAAATTGAAATTTATACCATCTTAATGTCAGAACATAGTATGCACTGAGAAAGTAACTTTTTTGTCTTGATGAATACAGCCATGAAACAACTTTCAGACATCTCAGAATCATGTGGAAAGTTAACCTAATTTGTTTGCATTAGGTTTGCAGTAAGTGCTTTGGTGTAAAATTGAAATGTATACTATTTGTATTGTCTAAGCATTGTATGCCCTGAGTTAACAACTTTTTTGTGTTGATGTGTAGAGCCATGAGACAACTTTCAAACAGCTCAGAAACATGCAGGAAGTTAACTTAATATGTATCCATCTGGTCTGCCCTCTGCATTTTGTTGGAAATTTGAAATGTATACCACCTTAATGTCAGAACATAGTATGCACTGAGAAAGTAACTTTTTTGTCTTGATGAACAGAGCCATGAAACAACTTTCAAAAATCTCAGAATCATGTGGGAAGTTAACCAAAGGTGTTTCCATTAGGATTGCAGTCTGGACTTTTGAGTACAATTGAAATGTATACTACTTTTATGTCAAAGCATTCTATTCACTGAGAAATCAACTTTTTTATCTTTATGTTCACAGGTTTGAAACAACTTTCAGACATGTCAGAATCAGGTGGGAAGTTAACCTAAGGTGTTTCCATTAGGTTTGCTGTAAGTGCTTTGGTGTAAAATTGAGATGTATACTATTTGTATTGTCTAAGCATTGCATGCCCTGAGTTAACTACTTTTTTGTGTTGATGTGTACAGCCATGAAACAACTTTCAAACTGCTCATAATCATGTGGGAAGTTAACCTAAGGTGTTTCCATTAGATTTGCAATCAGGACTTTTGAGTACAATTGAAATGTATGGTATTTGTATTGTAAAAGCATTGTATGCACTGAGAAACAACTTTTTTGTCTTTATGTTCACAGGTATGAAAGAACTTTCAGACATCTCAGAATCATGTGGGAAGTTAACCTAAGGTGTTTCCATTAGGTTTGCAGTAAGTGCTTTGGTGTAAAATTGAGATGTATACTATTTGTATTGTCTAAGCATTGCATGCACTGAGATAACAACTTTTTTGTGTTGATGTGTAATGCAATGAAACAACTTTCAAACTACTCATAATCATGTGGGAAGTTAACCTAAGGTGTTTCCATGAGGTTTGCAGTCAGGACTTTAGAGTACATTTGAAATCTATACTACATTTATGTCAAAGCATTCTATACACTGAGAAATCAACCTTTTTTATCTTCATGTTCGCAGGTATGAAACAACTTTCAGACATCTCAGAATCATGTGGGAAGTTAACCTAAGGTGTTTCCATTAGGTTTGCAGTAAGTGCTTTGGTGTAAAATTGAGATGTATACCATTTGTATTGTCTAAGCATTGTATGCCCTGAGTTAACAACTTTTTTGTGTTGATGTGTGGAGCCATGAGACAACTTTCAAACAGCTCAGAAACATGTGGGAAGTTAACTTAATATGTATCCATCTGGTTTGCACTCTGCATTTTTTTGGAAAATTGTAATGTATACCACCTTAATGTTAGAACATAGTATGCACTGAGAAAGTAACTTTTTTGTCTTGATGAACAGAGGCATGAAACAACTTTCAACCTACTCATACTCATGTGGGAAGTTAACCAAAGGTGTTTCCATTAGGTTAGCAATCAGGACTTTTGAGTAGAATTGAAATGTATACTATTTGTATTGTAAAAGCATTGTATGCACTGAGAAAACAACTTTTTTGTCTTGATGTTCAGAGCCATAATACAACTTTCAAACAACTCAGAAACATGTGGGAAGTTAACCTAAGTTGTTTCCATTAGGTTTGCAGTATGTACTTTGGTGTAAAATTGAAATGTATACTATCTGTATTATCTAACCATTGTATACCCTCAGTTGACAACTTTTTTGTGTTGATGTGTAGAGCCATGAGACAACTTTCAAACAGCTCAGAAACATGTGGGAAGTTAACTTAATATGTTTCCATCTGGTTTGCCCTCTGCATTTTGTTGGAAAATTGAAATGTATACCATCTTAATGTCAGAACATAGTGTGCACTCAGAAAGTAACTTTTTTGTCTTGATGAACAGAGCCATGAAACAACTTTCAGACATCTCAGAATCATGTGGGAAGTTAACCAAAGGTGCTTCCATTAGGATTGCAGTCAGGACTTTTGTGTACAATTGAAAAGTATACTACTTTTATGTCAAAGCATTCTATTCACTGAGAAATCAACTTTTTTATCTTTATGTTCACAGGTTTGAAACAACTTTCAGACATCTCAGAATCAGGTGGGAAGTTAACCTAAGGTGTTTCCATTAGGTTTGCAGCATGTACTTTGGTGTAAAATTGAAATGTATACTCTGTATTATCTAGCCATTGTATGCCCTCAGTTAACAACTTTTTTGTGTTGATGTGTAGAGCCATGAGACAACTTTCAAACAGCTCAGAAACATCTGGGAAGTTAACTTAATATGAATCCATCTTGTTTGCCCTCTGCATTTTGTTGGAAAATTCAAATGTATACCATCTTAATGTCAGAACATAGTATGCACTGAGAAAGTAACTTTTTTGTCTTGATGAACAGAGCCATGAAACAACTTTCAAACATCTCAGAATCATGTGGGAAGTTAACCTAAGGTGTTTCCATTAGGTTTGCAATCAGGACATTTGAGTAGAATTGAAATGTAAACTATTTGTGTTGTAAAAGCATTGTATGCACTGAGAAAACAACTTTTTTGTCTTGATGTTCAGAGCCATAATACAACTTTCAAACAACTCAGAGACATTTGGGAAGTTAACCTAAGTTGTTTCCATTAGGTTTGCAGCATGTACTTTGGTGTAAAATTGAAATGTATACTCTATGTATTATCTAACCATTGTATGCCCTGAGTTAACAACTTTTTTGTGTTGATGTGTAGAGCCATGAGACAACTTTCAAACAGCTCAGAAACATGTGGGAAGGTAACTTAATATGTATCCATCTGGTTTGCACTCTGCATTTTGTTGGAAAATTGAAATTTATACCATCTTAATGTCAGAACATAGTATGCACTGAGAAAGTAACTTTTTTGTCTTGATGAATACAGCCATGAAACAACTTTCAGACATCTCAGAATCATGTGGAAAGTTAACCTAATTTGTTTGCATTAGGTTTGCAGTAAGTGCTTTGGTGTAAAATTGAAATGTATACTATTTGTATTGTCTAAGCATTGTATGCCCTGAGTTAACAACTTTTTTGTGTTGATGTGTAGAGCCATGAGACAACTTTCAAACAGCTCAGAAACATGCAGGAAGTTAACTTAATATGTATCCATCTGGTCTGCCCTCTGCATTTTGTTGGAAATTTGAAATGTATACCACCTTAATGTCAGAACATAGTATGCACTGAGAAAGTAACTTTTTTGTCTTGATGAACAGAGCCATGAAACAACTTTCAAAAATCTCAGAATCATGTGGGAAGTTAACCAAAGGTGTTTCCATTAGGATTGCAGTCTGGACTTTTGAGTACAATTGAAATGTATACTACTTTTATGTCAAAGCATTCTATTCACTGAGAAATCAACTTTTTTATCTTTATGTTCACAGGTTTGAAACAACTTTCAGACATGTCAGAATCAGGTGGGAAGTTAACCTAAGGTGTTTCCATTAGGTTTGCTGTAAGTGCTTTGGTGTAAAATTGAGATGTATACTATTTGTATTGTCTAAGCATTGCATGCCCTGAGTTAACTACTTTTTTGTGTTGATGTGTACAGCCATGAAACAACTTTCAAACTGCTCATAATCATGTGGGAAGTTAACCTAAGGTGTTTCCATTAGATTTGCAATCAGGACTTTTGAGTACAATTGAAATGTATGGTATTTGTATTGTAAAAGCATTGTATGCACTGAGAAACAACTTTTTTGTCTTTATGTTCACAGGTATGAAAGAACTTTCAGACATCTCAGAATCATGTGGGAAGTTAACCTAAGGTGTTTCCATTAGGTTTGCAGTAAGTGCTTTGGTGTAAAATTGAGATGTATACTATTTGTATTGTCTAAGCATTGCATGCACTGAGATAACAACTTTTTTGTGTTGATGTGTAATGCAATGAAACAACTTTCAAACTACTCATAATCATGTGGGAAGTTAACCTAAGGTGTTTCCATTAGGTTTGCAGTCAGGACTTTAGAGTACATTTGAAATCTATACTACATTTATGTCAAAGCATTCTATACACTGAGAAATCAACCTTTTTTATCTTCATGTTCGCAGGTATGAAACAACTTTCAGACATCTCAGAATCATGTGGGAAGTTAACCTAAGGTGTTTCCATTAGGTTTGCAGTAAGTGCTTTGGTGTAAAATTGAGATGTATACCATTTGTATTGTCTAAGCATTGTATGCCCTGAGTTAACAACTTTTTTGTGTTGATGTGTGGAGCCATGAGACAACTTTCAAACAGCTCAGAAACATGTGGGAAGTTAACTTAATATGTATCCATCTGGTTTGCACTCTGCATTTTTTTGGAAAATTCTAATGTATACCACCTTAATGTTAGAACATAGTATGCACTGAGAAAGTAACTTTTTTGTCTTGATGAACAGAGGCATGAAACAACTTTCAACCTACTCATACTCATGTGGGAAGTTAACCAAAGGTGTTTCCATTAGGTTAGCAATCAGGACTTTTGAGTAGAATTGAAATGTATACTATTTGTATTGTAAAAGCATTGTATGCACTGAGAAAACAACTTTTTTGTCTTGATGTTCAGAGCCATAATACAACTTTCAAACAACTCAGAAACATGTGGGAAGTTAACCTAAGTTGTTTCCATTAGGTTTGCAGTATGTACTTTGGTGTAAAATTGAAATGTATACTATCTGTATTATCTAACCATTGTATGCCCTCAGTTAACAACTTTTTTGTGTTGATGTGTAGAGCCATGAGACAACTTTCAAACAGCTCAGAAACATGTGGGAAGTTAACTTAATATGTTTCCATCTGGTTTGCCCTCTGCATTTTGTTGGAAAATTGAAATGTATACCATCTTAATGTCAGAACATAGTATGCACTCAGAAAGTAACTTTTTTGTCTTGATGAACAGAGCCATGAAACAACTTTCAGACATCTCAGAATCATGTGGGAAGTTAACCAAAGGTGCTTCCATTAGGATTGCAGTCAGGACTTTTGTGTACAATTGAAAAGTATACTACTTTTATGTCAAAGCATTCTATTCACTGAGAAATCAACTTTTTTATCTTTATGTTCACAGGTTTGAAACAACTTTCACACATCTCAGAATCAGGTGGGAAGTTAACCTAAGGTGTTTCCATTAGGTTTGCAGCATGTACTTTGGTGTAAAATTGAAATGTATACTCTGTATTATCTAGCCATTGTATGCCCTCAGTTAACAACTTTTTTGTGTTGATGTGTAGAGCCATGAGACAACTTTCAAACAGCTCAGAAACATCTGGGAAGTTAACTTAATATGAATCCATCTTGTTTGCCCTCTGCATTTTGTTGGAAATTCAAATGTATACCATCTTAATGTCAGAACATAGTATGCACTGAGAAAGTAACTTTTTTGTCTTGATGAACAGAGCCATGAAACAACTTTCAAACATCTCTGAATCATGTGGGAAGTTAACCTAAGGTGTTTCCATTAGGTTTGCAATCAGGACATTTGAGTAGAATTGAAATGTAAACTATTTGTGTTGTAAAAGCATTGTATGCACTGAGAAAACAACTTTTTTGTCTTGATGTTCAGAGCCATAATACAACTTTCAAACAACTCAGAGACATTTGGGAAGTTAACCTAAGTTGTTTCCATTAGGTTTGCAGCATGTACTTTGGTGTAAAATTGAAATGTATACTCTATGTATTATCTAACCATTGTATGCCCTGAGTTAACAACTTTTTTGTGTTGATGTGTAGAGCCATGAGACAACTTTCAAACAGCTCAGAAACATGTGGGAAGGTAACTTAATATGTATCCATCTGGTTTGCACTCTGCATTTTGTTGGAAAATTGAAATTTATACCATCTTAATGTCAGAACATAGTATGCACTGAGAAAGTAACTTTTTTGTCTTGATGAATACAGCCATGAAACAACTTTCAGACATCTCAGAATCATGTGGAAAGTTAACCTAATTTGTTTGCATTAGGTTTGCAGTAAGTGCTTTGGTGTAAAATTGAAATGTATACTATTTGTATTGTCTAAGCATTGTATGCCCTGAGTTAACAACTTTTTTGTGTTGATGTGTAGAGCCATGAGACAACTTTCAAACAGCTCAGAAACATGCAGGAAGTTAACTTAATATGTATCCATCTGGTCTGCCCTCTGCATTTTGTTGGAAATTTGAAATGTATACCACCTTAATGTCAGAACATAGTATGCACTGAGAAAGTAACTTTTTTGTCTTGATGAACAGAGCCATGAAACAACTTTCAAAAATCTCAGAATCATGTGGGAAGTTAACCAAAGGTGTTTCCATTAGGATTGCAGTCTGGACTTTTGAGTACAATTGAAATGTATACTACTTTTATGTCAAAGCATTCTATTCACTGAGAAATCAACTTTTTTATCTTTATGTTCACAGGTTTGAAACAACTTTCAGACATGTCAGAATCAGGTGGGAAGTTAACCTAAGGTGTTTCCATTAGGTTTGCTGTAAGTGCTTTGGTGTAAAATTGAGATGTATACTATTTGTATTGTCTAAGCATTGCATGCCCTGAGTTAACTACTTTTTTGTGTTGATGTGTACAGCCATGAAACAACTTTCAAACTGCTCATAATCATGTGGGAAGTTAACCTAAGGTGTTTCCATTAGATTTGCAATCAGGACTTTTGAGTACAATTGAAATGTATGGTATTTGTATTGTAAAAGCATTGTATGCACTGAGAAACAACTTTTTTGTCTTTATGTTCACAGGTATGAAAGAACTTTCAGACATCTCAGAATCATGTGGGAAGTTAACCTAAGGTGTTTCCATTAGGTTTGCAGTAAGTGCTTTGGTGTAAAATTGAGATGTATACTATTTGTATTGTCTAAGCATTGCATGCACTGAGATAACAACTTTTTTGTGTTGATGTGTAATGCAATGAAACAACTTTCAAACTACTCATAATCATGTGGGAAGTTAACCTAAGGTGTTTCCATGAGGTTTGCAGTCAGGACTTTAGAGTACATTTGAAATCTATACTACATTTATGTCAAAGCATTCTATACACTGAGAAATCAACCTTTTTTATCTTCATGTTCGCAGGTATGAAACAACTTTCAGACATCTCAGAATCATGTGGGAAGTTAACCTAAGGTGTTTCCATTAGGTTTGCAGTAAGTGCTTTGGTGTAAAATTGAGATGTATACCATTTGTATTGTCTAAGCATTGTATGCCCTGAGTTAACAACTTTTTTGTGTTGATGTGTGGAGCCATGAGACAACTTTCAAACAGCTCAGAAACATGTGGGAAGTTAACTTAATATGTATCCATCTGGTTTGCACTCTGCATTTTTTTGGAAAATTCTAATGTATACCACCTTAATGTTAGAACATAGTATGCACTGAGAAAGTAACTTTTTTGTCTTGATGAACAGAGGCATGAAACAACTTTCAACCTACTCATACTCATGTGGGAAGTTAACCAAAGGTGTTTCCATTAGGTTAGCAATCAGGACTTTTGAGTAGAATTGAAATGTATACTATTTGTATTGTAAAAGCATTGTATGCACTGAGAAAACAACTTTTTTGTCTTGATGTTCAGAGCCATAATACAACTTTCAAACAACTCAGAAACATGTGGGAAGTTAACCTAAGTTGTTTCCATTAGGTTTGCAGTATGTACTTTGGTGTAAAATTGAAATGTATACTATCTGTATTATCTAACCATTGTATGCCCTCAGTTAACAACTTTTTGTGTTGATGTGTAGAGCCATGAGACAACTTTCAAACAGCTCAGAAACATGTGGGAAGTTAACTTAATATGTTTCCATCTGGTTTGCCCTCTGCATTTGTTGGAAAATTGAAATGTATACCATCTTAATGTCAGAACATAGTATGCACTCAGAAAGTAACTTTTTTGTCTTGATGAACAGAGCCATGAAACAACTTTCAGACATCTCAGAATCATGTGGGAAGTTAACCAAAGGTGCTTCCATTAGGATTGCAGTCAGGACTTTTGTGTACAATTGAAAAGTATACTACTTTTATGTCAAAGCATTCTATTCACTGAGAAATCAACTTTTTTATCTTTATGTTCACAGGTTTGAAACAACTTTCACACATCTCAGAATCAGGTGGGAAGTTAACCTAAGGTGTTTCCATTAGGTTTGCAGCATGTACTTTGGTGTAAAATTGAAATGTATACTCTGTATTATCTAGCCATTGTATGCCCTCAGTTAACAACTTTTTTGTGTTGATGTGTAGAGCCATGAGACAACTTTCAAACAGCTCAGAAACATCTGGGAAGTTAACTTAATATGAATCCATCTTGTTTGCCCTCTGCATTTTGTTGGAAAATTCAAATGTATACCATCTTAATGTCAGAACATAGTATGCACTGAGAAAGTAACTTTTTTGTCTTGATGAACAGAGCCATGAAACAACTTTCAAACATCTCAGAATCATGTGGGAAGTTAACCTAAGGTGTTTCCATTAGGTTTGCAATCAGGACATTTGAGTAGAATTGAAATGTAAACTATTTGTGTTGTAAAAGCATTGTATGCACTGAGAAAACAACTTTTTTGTCTTGATGTTCAGAGCCATAATACAACTTTCAAACAACTCAGAGACATTTGGGAAGTTAACCTAAGTTGTTTCCATTAGGTTTGCAGCATGTACTTTGGTGTAAAATTGAAATGTATACTCTATGTATTATCTAACCATTGTATGCCCTGAGTTAACAACTTTTTTGTGTTGATGTGTAGAGCCATGAGACAACTTTCAAACAGCTCAGAAACATGTGGGAAGGTAACTTAATATGTATCCATCTGGTTTGCACTCTGCATTTTGTTGGAAAATTGAAATTTATACCATCTTAATGTCAGAACATAGTATGCACTGAGAAAGTAACTTTTTTGTCTTGATGAATACAGCCATGAAACAACTTTCAGACATCTCAGAATCATGTGGAAAGTTAACCTAATTTGTTTGCATTAGGTTTGCAGTAAGTGCTTTGGTGTAAAATTGAAATGTATACTATTTGTATTGT